>NW_025978935.1:0-6296 GCF_021869965.1 Rhincodon typus | reverse complement strand
TCAAAACATCAGCTTTCCTGCTCCTCTGATGCTGCTTGGCCTGCTGTGTTCATCCAGCTCTACACCTTGTTGTCTCAGCTTTACCAAACTAATGCTGGGTATGTATCATTGACTTATGACAAAAGGTTTGATGGGATAAGGTGTTATCTATTGGCATTTGGAAGAGTGTGAGATGACCTGATTGAAATATACAAGGCCCTTCTACAAGGGAGGTAATGGCATAATGGCATAGCGGTATTATTGCTGGACTGTTAATCCAGAGACTGAGGTAATGTTTTGGGGGGTTTGGCTTCAAATCCCACTATGGCAGATGGTGGAATTTGAATTCAATGTAAATCGTGAATGAAGAGTCTGTAATGACTATGAATCCATTGTTGATTGTTGGGGGAAAAACCCATCTGGTTCACTAATGTCCTTTAGGGAAGGAAACTGCCATCCTTACCTGGTCTGGCCTACATGTGACTCCAGAACCACACAATGTGGTTGACTCTCTACTGCCCTCTGGGCAATTAGTGATGGACAAAGTCAGAAATTACACTAGCCTCAGGCTTTGGAAGTTTGTGTATTCAAATAAACCTGTTGGACTATAACCTGGTGTCGTGTGATTTCTGACCTTGTCCACTCCAGCCCAACACTGGCAATTAGGGATGGACAATAAATGCTGGCCTAGTCAATGATGCCCTCATCCGATAAGTGAATTAATGTTGGTACAGAATTCCGGTTATTGTTGTAATGAGGCAGCTTTCTTTATTCATTCACGCGATAAGGGCATCACTAGCCAGACCAGCATTTATTGCCCATCTCTAATTGCCCAGAGGGCAGCTTAGAGACAACCACATTGCTGTGGATCTAGAGCCACAAATACACCAGACCAGGTAAGCAATTTCCTTCCATAATGGATATTAGTGAAACAGATATTTCCTTTTGTCCAACAATTGGCAATGCTTCCATTGTCATTAAGAAACTCTTAAATCCAGTTTTTTCGTTCAAATTCAAATTCCAAAACCTGCCATGGTGGGATTTGAACCTGGATCACCAGATCGTCACCTGGGTCACTGGATTATTAGTTTAGTGAGGCCATAGCCATGACCTCCACCAGCTTACATGCCATAAGCTCCCACAAGCAAGAGCAATGGCAGGTAAATAGTACAATGTGTGACAATACCACGGCTTTAAGAGGTGTGTTTTGAGCTGGTTTCTTTTAGGGGGAGATTGGGGGACAGCTGCAGAGCAGTCTATGAGAGGATAAACAACTTGTGAAATCATAAGTTTCTTTTAAACTTTGGAACAATAGAAGCAGCCTGAGTGGGTGTGAACAAGCTCTGACAGATCCAGGATCTTGAAGTTAGATTCTAGGAGTTGCTGCTGGGGTCTTAGCAGGGTTGGAAGGCAGTGAATCTCTCCCGGCTGCTACTCACTCTATCAGAATTGTCTTTTGATGTTCTTACCTCATGGATTGAAAGGGTTCAGAAAAGATTTAGAAGGACTTTGCCAGGATTGGAAGGTTAGAGCAATAGGGAGAAGCTGAATACGCTGGGGCTATTTTCCCTGGAACATCAGAGGCCGAGGGATGACCTTATAGAGGTTTGTAAAAGCATGAGGGGCATGGATGGAGTAAATAGCCAAGGTCTTTTTCCCAGGATAGGAGAGTCCAAAACTAGAGGGCATAGGTTTAAGGTGAGAGGGAAAAGATTTAAAAAGGACCTGAGGGATGACTTTTTCATGTAGGAGGTGGTGCATGTATGGAATGAGTTGCCAGAGGAAGTAGTGGAGGCTGGTACAATTACAACGTTTAAAAGATTAAAAATCACATGACACCAGTGATTTCAATAGTTAGCGTTTTCAAATAAAAGTTAGTGTTTTCAAATAAACGTGTTTTCAAATAAACCTGTTGGACTATAACCTGGTGTCACGTGATTTTTGACCTTGTCTCCCCCAGTCCAACACCGTCACCTCAACAATATTTAAAAGGCATCTGGATGGGTATATGAATAGGAAGGGTTTAGAGGGATATGGGCCAAATGCTGGCAAATGGAACCAGATTTATTGAGGATATCTGGTCAGCATGGATGAGTTGGACTGAAGGGTCTGTTTCTGTGCTGTATATCTTTATGACTCTCTAACTTTATAACTGCATGTGAGACAATCTATTTTTTGAATTTGCCTTTTACCAAAGATGTGTTTATGAAATGTCACTATATTGGAACACTTAATTAGTAATAGCTACTGCATCTATTATTCTGTTAAGTTTTCCATTGAGTTAAGTTATCTCAAGTTCCTCTTTATCTGTTGTACTTTAACAAGAGTATTTGAATAAATTGTGTTTTGCTTAATGTCAAATAGTTTGACCAATCGAATTGCATCTGAAACACAGGACCTCACGTTTAACTTTAAAATAAGAAGGAGTTAGGGTTTAGGCTACCTTCTTAATATATTTTGAGGAGGTCTGGTCTGGTCCATAACAAATGATATCAACCGAAATAAATACAAGCCAGGACTCATGATTCTTTTCAAAATAGTGCCTGGAATCTTTTACATCGACTGAGTAAGCAAAGTGGACTTAATTTCACATTTTATCTGAAGGATGACAGTTCTGACAGTGCAGTGTTCCCTCAGTTCTGTACTGGGATTGTCAACTCATGGCCAAGTTAAAGTGTGTGAAGTTGGTCTTGAACTTTTTGACTCAGAGGGGAGAAAGAGAGAGAGAGAGAGCTATGCACTGAGTCATGGCTGACACGAAACCTTAAGATCTTTAGATTCAAGCAATCTGTTAATCCCAAGCAGCAGAGGCTGATGTGATTGTCGAGTTTTTGTACATTGGGAGTGGAATTTGACTTTATATGTTAAACAACATTGACAGGCTTGAGTTAATAAGCACATTCACATCTCAAAGCATGAACAATATAACAAGAGGGTTCTCCGTACGCAGAAAAAATTGAACACTGTTCTATCACATGGACAGAATGTTAAAGATGTCAACACTTACTTGAACCTGACATTAAACTTTGAACACACACCTCCAAGCCATTTTGGAAAAGTTTGCTGGGATTTTTCTAGATTTTACACACAAAATATTTGTAAAATGAGATGAAATGATGACATTGCACTTGAAGATATCTTGACAAGAGCAAGGCATCAAAATGAGACCCGTTTGTGGAGCTGGATGCAGTTCAGAGATGTCCTTGTCCCCCTTTCAAAGTTGATTGAGTTTCAGGAATAAGAGGGTTAGCTATTCTGGGTCAAAGATGAGGAGAAATCTCTTTCACTCAAACATCTGAGAATTTGGAATGACCTACCTGAGAGAACCGAGGATCTTCAGACTTTGAGTAAATTCAAGACAAAAACAAAAAGATGTTTGGGTACAGGAAATATTGGGATGGTGTGGGAAGGTTGATCTTGGATAGAGCACAAGCCATGATCTTTTGAATGATGGAGCAGGCCAGAGGGAATGAATAACATCCTTCAATTCCTATTACTTATGTTTGTAAATGTATTAATACTGTATCACATGCCTGGTTTTTATTAGGATTCTGACTATCCCCCCTTCCTTATACACTGAGCTTATCAGTATCAACATTGTTAACAGAATTGGAGGGTATTAACCTGCACAAGAGAATTTAGGAAAACGTTGTTTTATTATTTCTTTGAGTTAACCTGAAGATTTTAACTAGCGTGAGTACAGAAGGAACCTACAGGTTCAGTAACTGAAAGATTCTGACTGTAGTATATATGCATCAATGCACCAGAATTGTTGAAGCCAATTGGGATTTTCTCTTCCCACTCTTACTCACTTTCTCACTGTAATACTGTTACAAGTAATATTTATTTTATAAGATGGCGTTTTTAAAAACTTTTAAAATCTTTCTTAATTCAGAGGAAATCAGAGTAACAGAGACACCTCTTAAGGATTCCAGCATGACAGATGCCAGTCTTCAGCCAATTGGATTAATTTCACAAGATACCAAGGAACACCTAAAGGCGTTGGACAATGAAAAGGCTTTGGGCCCTGACAACATTCCAGCAAAGGTACCGAAGACTTGGGCCCCAGAACTAGCTCCACCCCTAGCCAAGCTGTTCCAAGTAGTTACAAAAAAAACAGAAGTTGCTGGAAAAGCTCAGCAGGTCCAGCAGCATCTGTGAAGAAAAATCAGAGTTAACGTTTCCGGCTCAGTGACCCCTCAGAACCAAATAGTTACAACTCCAGAACGTAGCTGATAATGTGGAAAGTTAGACCATTAGACCATAAGACATAGGAGCAGAAATTAAGCCATTCAGCCCGTAGAGTCTCCTCCGCCATTCAATCATGGCTGGTACGTTTCTCAACACCATTCTCCCGCTTTCTCCCACAATCCTTGATCCCCTTGACCTATCCCCTTGACCTCAACAACTTATCTATTTCCATCTTAAATATACTCAATGACCTGACACCCACAACCTTCTGTGGCAGTGAATTCTATAGATTTACCACTCTCTGCCTGAAGATGTTTCTCCTTATCTCCATTCTGAAAGGTCTTCCCTTTACTCTAAGGCTGTGCCCTCGGGTCCTAGTCTCTCCTACCAATGGAAACATCTTCCCAACATCCACTCTGTCCAGGCCATTCAGTATCCTGTAAGTTTCAATTAGATCCCCCCTCATCCTTCTAAGCTCCATCAAGTTATCCAGCTCCGTCCTGTATACAATCCAACCCAATTGGTTGAAATGATTTTCCCCCAGCAGGTGATCTAGATGTGACAATGCTTTCATTATCCTTTCTAACATCACACACTGGGCACAGATATTGAAATATTCAAGAATCCAAGAGGTGTATTCATGTTACCAATTGCACACAAACATGAGATTGCAACAGTTTTGCATGCTTCCAGTCATGTTGTACTTCCAGTGCTTTTTAAAAATCATCAGCTGTGGATATTGCTGGCAAGATCTACATAGAAAGATATAAAAGTGACCGAAGGGGCAACTTTTTCACACAGAGGGTGGTGTCTGATAGAATGAGCTGCCAGAGGAAGTGGTGGAGGCTGGTACAATTACAACATTTAAAAGGCATCTGGATGGATACATGAGATAGTAGGAACTGCAGATGCTGGAGAATCCGAGACAACAAGGTGCAGGGCTGGATGAACACAGCAGGCCAAGCAGCATCATAGGAGCAGAGAGGCTGACGTTTCGGGCCTAGACCCTTCATCAGAAAAGGGGGAGGGGAAGGGGGTTTTGAAATAAATAGGGAGAGAGTTGGAGGCGGATAGAAGAGGGATAGAGGAGAGGATAGGTGGAGAGGAAACAAACAGGTCGAAGAGGCGGGGATGGGGCCAGGAAAGGTGAGTGTAGGTCGGGAGTTAGGAAGGGGATAGGTCAGTCCAGGGAGGACGGACAGGTCAAGGGGGCGGGATGAGGTTGGTCAGTAGGAGATGGAGGTGAGGGTGGAGGTGGGAGGAGGGGATAGGTGGGAGGAAGAACAGGTTAGGGAGGCAGGGACGAGCTGGACTGGTTTTGGGATGCGGTGGGGGGAGGGGAGATTTTGAAACTTGTGAAATCCACATTGATACCATTGGGCTGCAGGGTTCCCAAGCGGAATATGAGTTGCTGTTCCTGCAACCTTCGGGTGGCATCGTTGTGGCATTGCAGGAGGCCCAGGATGGACATGTCGTCTGAGGAATGGGAGGGGGAGTTGAAATGGTTCGCGACTGGGAGGTGCAGTTGTTTGTTGCGAACCGAGCATAGGTGTTCTGCAAAGCGGTCCCCGAGTCTCCGCTTGGTTTCCCCGATGTAGAGGAAGCCACACCGGGTACAGCGGATGCAGTATACCACATTGGCAGATGTGCAGGTGAACATCTGCTTGATGTGGAAAGTCTTCTTGGGGCCTGGGATGGGGGTGAGGGAGGAGGTATGGGGGCAGGTGTAGCACTTCCTGCGGTTGCAGGGAAAAGTGCCGGGTGTGGTGGAGCTGGAGGGGAGTGTGGAGCGGACAAGAGAGTCATGGAGAGAGTTGTCCCTCCGGAAAGCAGATAAAGGTGGGGAGGGAAAGATGTCTTTGGTGGTGGGGTCGGATTGCAGATGGCGGAAGTGTCGGAGGATGATGCGTTGGATCCGGAGGTTGGTGGGGTGGTACGTGAGGACGAGGGGGATTCTTTTTTGGTTTTTATTGCGTGGACGGGGTGTGAGGGATGAGGTGCGGGAGATGTGGGAGACACGGTTGAGGGCGTTCTCGACCACCGAGGAGGGGAAGTTACGGTCCTTGAAAAACGAGGACAACTGAGATGTACGGGAGTGGAATGCCTCATCCTGGGAGCAGATGCGG
>NW_025978934.1:0-6297 GCF_021869965.1 Rhincodon typus | reverse complement strand
TTCTGCGCAATATGTCATCCTATTCTCAAGCCCTTCACCCATAACAAGTCACTCATTGCACCAGCTTTTCCAAGAAACAAAAATTAAATCAATAACAAATCAGATTCTCCAGCATCGGCAGTATTTTGCTGTTATAAATTAACCAATTTGGTTTCAGGCAACAAATGGCATGTATTTGGGGCTGTGTGAAATGAAACATCAATTCGTAGCTGCAATATGCAATTATGTGCATTCGCTGCCCAACCTCAAAGGCAGGAATCATCTGTGTTGTAGGTTTCTGGGTTTAAGTTGCACTTCAGGGACTTGAGCTCATGATCTCAGTGGACATTAGAGTGTTAATTGAGGGAGCACTGTCTTGGTCGAAAATGAGATGCTAAATTGAGGAATTATCAGCCATTGCAAGGACTAAAGATCAAGGACTGAAGGTTAAGGTTAACGTTTCAAATCCGATATGAGTCTTCGGACTCGAAATATTATTTTTGTTTTTCACTCCAGAGATACTGGCAGACCTGCTGAGTTTCTCCAGTACTTTCAACATTTCAGATTTCCACCATCCACAGTATTTCTGTCTTTTTTTTAATGATTCCCATGACATATTTCAAAGAGGAAAGGAGTGTTCTCCACTAAAACAGCTAATCAGATTTTTAAAAAAAAAATGTTTTTGGACTGAGGGCATTGCTGGCTAGGCCAGTGTTCATTCAGTGTCATGAATGAGGTAATGGTGAGCTGTCTTTTTCAAACTATTGCAGTCTTCGGAGGCACAGGATCGTGCACAGCGCTTTATGGAAAAGCGTTCTAAGATTTTGATCCAGCGATGGTGCAGGAACGGAGGCACAAATCCAATCAGAATAGAGGAACTTGCAGGTGGTGGTGCTCCCATGTATCTGCCACCTCTGTCTATTAAGGTGCTAGAGGTAATGGGTTTGTAATCACCAGCAAACATTTCCACTTCTGACCTTATGTTGGAGGGAAAATCATTGATGAAGCCGCTGAAGATGGTTGGGCCTTGGAGACTTCCCTCCTACTCCATTGGCACTAGTTTTCCCAGAGCAGTTTCATGCTACACTCGGTCAACTGCAGCTTTGATATTAAGGACAGTTAGTCTCACGCCCACCTCCAGAATTCAGCTCTTGTTCACATTTGAAGTAAGGCTATAATTAAGTCAGGAGCTGACTGTCCCTGATAGAACCCAAACTGTTAGTTGTTTTTTTTTGTTCACCACCATTCACGTCTGGATGTGATGGCTCTATTGTGATCGTTCGGTTGTCAGATTGCTTAGCCTGGTCTATTGCATGCTGCATCCACTGTTTGGCCCATAAGATGTCGTTTTACTAGATTGATATTTCATTTCAAGATATCCCTGGTGCTGCTTTGGAATGTCCTCCTGTGCTTTTTATTGAATTGTGGTTGATTACCCAGCTTGTTGGTAGTGATGGAGTTTGCGGGGGTTGGGCAATAGGCCAGACCATGAGGTTATTGTGGTTGACTGCAATTCTGGTCCACAGCACTTTATGGATGTGCATTTTTGATTCGCTGGATCTGTTCAAAACCTGTCTCATTTGCCACTCATTTAACACACTGCTTTTTTGCGGAGTATGTTGTATCTATAATGATTATGTATGCATATGACTGGCACGTTTCCTGTATCACAACAATGACTACACTTCAAAAGTACTTCATTGACTATAAAGAGCTTTGCGATTCACATAGATGTGAAAGATGCCATATCAATGCAAGTCTTTGCGTCTTCATATCTCTCATTATTGCAGCATCAATTGTGAAACAATTGAGAGTTTTACATTTATGTAGGAGACTGGATTAACTATGGTACCTTTGAAAAATCAATGAGATTATTGGAACAGCTGGCCTTTATATGTGTGGCAGCAAATACCTCACTCCAATTCTCAGTGTTTATGACAGGAAATAAACATTTTCAAAGCTTCATTTATTTGAAAACCAACTTTTGTCATGTCCTCAGGCCAAATCGAAGTGAATTTTATAATTGAACACATCAAATAGGTTATAAAGTACAAATCATGATAGTCCACTAATGCCTGACAAACTGATCATTAGATGAGGGCCTTTAATTTATCACAGTTCAAAAACTATAAAATTCAAGGAACCAACACATTGACAAAAACAGATCTCTGCATCTTCACTTCTCAAAACTGCACAAACTTACACACAAGGTAAAACAAACTCCTCACAGATCTTCCAGTTTCCCTACAATAACAGAAAGTTTGGGTTATAAAATGCAACTCATCAAAAACATCTTTTTAGTTATCAACCTGTTCAAATTATTTCACACCTCTGGAACAAGTGAGACTTGATCCAAAGTCTCCTCACTCAGAACATAGGAACAGGAGTAGGCCATTTAGTCCCTCAAACCTGTTTCACCATTCAATGAGATCACGGCTGATCTGTGGTCTATCTCCACATACCTGCCATTGGCCCACATCCCTTAATACCTTTGCTTAACAATAATTTATCTATCTCAGATTTAACGTGGAGGTAGGGACACTACAATTGTAGCACAAGATTCCCACCTCCATATTTTACACTTGTACAATTTTGGATTAATAAGCTATAAAACAACTTCTTGTTCCTTGATATATTTCCTTTAACTTAATAAATTAATCCAAGGTACCTCACAGCAGAGAGCAACAAAATTGGACACAGAGCCAGATGAGGCAGGTGACCAAAGCCTAGTCAAAAAGATTGGTTTAAAGGAATCTTAAAGAAAGTCTGAGATGTGGAGAGGTTAAGGGATGGAATATTCAGATCTAGAAGGCTGAAGGCATGGCAACGGGGAAGTGAAGGAACAAGAACAGAAATTGCTGGAAAAGCTCAGCAGGTCTGGCAGCATCTGTGGAGAGAAATCAGAGTTAACATCGCAGGTTGAGTGACCCTTCGTCAGGACTGATTGTAGCTAGGAAATGTTGGTTTATGTGAAGAAGATAGGGTGAGGGAAGGCATTAAGGAGAAACGATAGGTGGGGATAGAGCCCAAAGAGAGAGAAGGGCAGTTGGATAGACAAAGGAATGGATAATGATCTGGCTAGGAGGGTGAATAGCTATTAATGGGGATTGTTAGTGGCTAGTGCAGCACTGCAGCCGGCCTGAGACAGAGATATTGGCCAGGCTCTCTTCCCCCCTGCAACTGCGATAGGATCCCCCTTATCCTTACCTCCCATCCCACCAGCATTGACATTCAGAGGATCATTATTCGCCATTTCTGCCACCTACGGTGAGATGCCACATCCAACACATATTGCCCTCCCCTCCCCTCCCTTGTCAGTCTTTCACGAGGACTTCCTCTGGTTCACTCCTCCTTCGCTCCCAACAAGCCCCCACAGCCCCACGACACCTTCCCCTGCAACCGCAGGTGTAACACATGTCCATTTACCTCCTCCCTCCGCAGTATCCAAGGGCCCAAACTCACCTTCCGGGTGAAGCAACACTTTACCTGTACTTCACGCATTCTAGTCTTCTGCATTTGCTGCTCACAATGTGGTCTTCTCTACTTTGGGGAAACGAAGCATAGATTGAGTGACTGCTTTGCAGAACATCTACGTTCTGCCCACAAAAAACACTCCAAGCTTTCAGTTGCTTGTCACTTCAACACACTACCCTATTCCCTGGCCAACATCTCTGTCTCTGGCTTGCTGCAGTGCTCCAGTGAAGGTCAGCTCATGCTGAAAAAACAACACTTCATTTTCCACTCAGGGACCCTGAAGCCTTCTGGACTCAATATTGAGTTTGATAACTTTAGAGCATGAGCTCTCCTATGTCCTTACTCAATCCCCACACGCCAGGCCTTGTTATCACTAGTCTGCGATTACACACAACCCATCATTAGCCACTAACAGTCCACATTAACAGCTATTCGCCCTCCTAGCCAGATCATTATCCACTCCTTTGTCTGTCCAACTGTTCTCTCTCTTTGGACTCTATCCCCACTATCATTTACTCCCTATCCCTTGTCCCCACCCTATCTCCTGCATATAAACCAACATTTCCTAGCTACCATCAGTTCTGAGGAAAGGTCACTCGACCCAAAGTGTTAACTCTGATTTCTCTCTACAGATGCTGCCAGACCTGTTGAGATTTTCCAGCAATTTCTGGTTTTGTTTCTGATTTACAGTGTCTGCAGATTTTTTCCGTTTTTGTGAACTGAAGGAAACTGGGAATGTTAAAGAAGCCAAAATTAAAGTGCAGAAATTTTGGTGGGTCATAGAACTGAAGGAAGGCACATAGACAGGGAGGGATGAGGCCATGGAGGGATTATAAACTATTTTAAGTGTGGATGGAATACCGGGCAATGGGGATGATTATTTTCTTGAGGACACATTTACATTCTACAGGTTCATGACCATAGTTCAAACAAACCACACAGGAACAATATACACTGATTTAACAGTATAATTCTCATCAGACTTTGGTGGTCATAGATTCAAGTGCCAAAGATGTTGAACTTAGCAGCTTGGCTGATAGTGCAGCATGGCACTTGGGTGGTGCTGAATTGTCATTCGTTACAAAATCAAATCACATTCCACACCTGATTTGGACGTATGTTGCCTTTTCCTTCATCATTGGATCAAAAACTTAGAACTCCTTACACAGACTGCAAATGTCACAGTTAATAGCTCGCTATCACAGTCTTAAAGACATTGTGGAATGTCTGCCATTGATACCCATGCTCAGAAATGAATTAAAAAGAGATACCAGATGGTGAAATGGACCTTGCTTACTCTAGCTCTTCGCAAGATAGGATTTGATTAGGGTCTGCAATCCCATACTATCATCTTCTATTTGAACTCTCCTTTCAGGACTATCCTCCTTTTGCTTCGGAAACAAATATGTAATTAATCTCTGCCTAGAATGTACTCAATGATGGAGCACACACAACTCTCGGTGGTGGAGAATTCCAAAGTATCACAATACTGTGAAGAAATTTCTCAACTCATTCTGAAATGGACAACCCCTTTCTTGAGATGGGTACATCTGTTCATGACATACATGTCAAGAGAATAAATTTCAGAATGAGTCAGAGTCATATAGCACGGAAACAGACCCTTTGGTCCAACCAGTCCATTCTGAACACAATCCTGAACTAAGCTAGTCCCAACCACCTGTTCCTGGCCCACATCCCTCCAAACCCCTCCTATTCACGTAGTTATTCAAATGTCTTTTAAACATTGTAATTGTATCCACAACCACCACTTCCTCAGAAAGTTCATTCCACATGCAAACCACCCTCAACAAATTTACCTCCCCCCATCCATGTCTTTAAATCTCTCCCCTGCTCGTTTAAGATTGGCATTTTAATAAATCACATCAATACAGATTAGGATCAAGCAGAAGTTTTTAAAAATTTCAGGTCACTGCCTGCTCAACGAATGACTTACCCAACAAACATTAGAAGCCACTCTAGATTCAGCTCCCAGACCTTCAATGAGACATTGGAGTACAGGAGTCAAGTACATGTTGTTGATGGCAGCCTCAGGAAGCAACTCACAAATTCGACCCACTGTCCAAGCTGTAGCATCCCAAACCACCACACTAGGATCTTTCATCAGGTCTATCAATGTGGGCATTGCCTGTATCATTGGTCATACAGCACTTTCCTGCTGGTCTGTTCAATGTACCTCCCTCACCCAAAGACAGCTGTGAAATTCCTGTGTGCAAATTAGCAGCTGCATTTCCCCACATAACAGCATCTATGCCTCAGTAATCTCTACTTGTAAAATATCTTGGGATATCCACAGGATTTAAGAATAATTTCTGAATTAAAACTCTATCCATCTACATCAACGGTTGACAAACCCTTTCATTCATGAATGCTACTTCTGATGAATGAGAAACGTCACAAGCTACTAAAACATAGATGGAAAATATTTTAATTGGTAAGGGCACATATTTAGTTTTTAAGGCTTAATTACAAAAATATATACTTAAAATTAAGGAAAATTGATCCTTTATCTTCAATTCAATGTGAAACTTGACACAGCAGGCTGCTCACTAGTGCTGTGCAATATGGTGTGGATCCCAAAAGGGCAATGGAGCCATTCAGAGGCTCATCAGTCAGATATTCGAAGTTTGGAATTGATGAAGTTCATGTTCGAAAAGTGCATTTGCAAAAATAGGCAGAGCCAAAAGGGACAACAAGGTGCAGAGCTGGATGAACACAGCAGGCCCAGCAGCATCATAGGAGCAGAAGGGCTGACGTTTCGGGCCTAGACTCTTCATCAGAAATGCTGACGTTTCGGGCCTAGACCCTTCTGCTCCTATGATGCTG
>NW_025978933.1:0-6297 GCF_021869965.1 Rhincodon typus | reverse complement strand
GCTTAAGAGCTGTAATGTATAATTAGAGAGTTTATTGCCCTGCCTCTGCTGAAATAAATTACAACTTGTTTTTTCCAGATGTTTCAGTCAAACTCACCCTAATGCACCAGTCTGTGAAGTTGAAGAAGAAACATACCAGGCACGTGAAGCACAAGATAAATCCAGTTTGGAATGAGATGATAATGTTTGAAGTGCCCTATGAGCTGCTGTGTAAATCCAGTCTTGAAATAGAGATGTTGAACCAGGACTGTACAGGGCAAAACCACTTACTGGGTAAATGTAGCCTGGGTCTGAATTCCAATGACTTAGAGCTAAGTCACTGGCAGGAAATGTTAAACAAGCCCAGGAAACAGATCGCAATGTGGCATAAACTACATGCATAATCCTCTTCCTGCTCCATTGCATTTACAATACCAAGCTTCAGGCAAAATCCCCTTTCCTGAACTATTGGCCTGAGAAATTCAATGGTGCTGTGCCCACCTTTCAAGCAAAGAAGTGGGCACATTACTCAATGAAAATGCGCTTCCCATCAAATTCGTAAATGCATGAACTGTATTTGAAGTCCATTACTTAAAACATGTGTTAGGTCCTTTGATTATGCTAGTTTGGGGCCCATTTACAGCTTCATTCAGAAAATGATTGTCTTTTCCTGAACTCTCAAAAATATGTCCTACACACAGCCTAACTGAAAGGATTTCTGAAGGCTGTCACCAAAAAATTAAGTTTGCTGGTGAATGCTGCACAAAATGTGGTTTCCAGGGGATGCAGGAGTGTTTGCCCCACCCCAAATCCACTGCATCTAAATGACCATTACCAGTGTCTGCCTGGCCCTCTCCCTGTTTGCCTCTTTGCTCTTTCAAACATCTCTCCTTCCGATTACAACTTTCTCCCTGTCCCTGTCTGTTGTCTCCTGCTTCATTAATCCATCAATTGAAGTGTCTCACAAATACTTAACTGATTTTGTTTCTGGATCAGTTAGCTTCCAACTCAAAGTACAAAATCCATCTCTGGTAATCTGGCATGTGGTCACATTAAATATTTTCAGCAGAGAAGCCAACTGCATACAAATGAGAACAGTGCACCGTAAAATACATCCCCAAACATGTGCTGTGGGGTTTAAAACTAAAGACGGCTTTCCCGTTGGCTGTTCCCAATATATCGAATTCTAGGTCTACAAAAACATTCATGCAATATGTTCTGTAGACAATGGACTATACAGATTTATCAGCATTTATGTACTGTAAACATAAAGTACAATACGTACTGACCTGCATCATTTGATAGTTATTTTCTTGACACTTGAAGTACCGGGAATGTTTGACCATTTCGTTTTTTCTCTAGGCAGCAGCGGGACGGGGCGGGAGGTGGTATAGTAGCAGGATGGTGCTAATGAGGAAAAGAGAACTTAATATAGAGTGTGAGACGAAAATCTTATGTTATCCTTCAACTCCGTTCAGAGTTGTTGAACTCAAGAGTACACAAACATTTCATGCTTCAGCTCATTATGACAAAAACAGTCATGTACTAGGTCTTCAAATCATATCTACTAGATTACCATGTTTGTTTCATTGTCATACACATTGGTTTTCTGCCATAAGTTGCCAAGTAATATTATTAACTTTAAAGTCACTGAGTACCATTGTACAGCAGGGGAGACAAACAGCTCTGTATTCACTAGCAAGAGATAGTTTAATGACTGAATGGCACATTTCACAGGAAAGTCTTCATGGTGTATATGGGAACTGTTACTTTGTGACATAGGGGTTACTGCACGGAGCAGTGGCAAACAACATTCCTTCGTTGTTTGGTCTCTTTGAATATTCTGATCCGTATCACATTTTGTTATTTTCAATCAACGTGTACAGACTGATGATGATACACCCATGAGGAAGGTGAGAATTGAACCTGGACCTCTTGGTCCAGATGCAGGGACACGTCACTGTGACACAAGTTCACCGGAGAGACAAACATTAATCCAGTACCTCAGGCTGCTTGGCCGCGCTACTCAGTATCAGGTTTTATCTATCAAAAGCTTTTTGGATTTTCCATTCTCTGGATTATTTTCGTGCTTGTAATTCACTAAAAGCCACTAAACAGACAAAACAAAATAAAAAAGCTGAACGGCCTTTATCTGAAGAATGCCGTAATGTTAAAAAAAATCCTCCTGCTGCGTTCAGAGGACACTGAACCTCAGGAAGGGTAAATTAGCCTTGGAAGGGATTCAGCAGATCGAGGCAATGGTTTAAGGGATTAAATTATAAAGTTGCATAAATGTAGTTTGTACTTGTATAATGTTGATAGATGATCTAATTGAGGTATTAAATGATTAAGGGATTTGTTAGGGTTGAGACAGAGGAAGACTTCCCCTTGGCAATGGGATCTAGAACAAGATACCATGATGTGAAATTAGATCAAAGTCATTTAGAAGTGAAATTGGGAGGAACTCTTCCACACAAAGGATACAAAAATTCTGGAATTGAACCCTTCCGTGCACCAACTCCCACACCCACACCACACCCCCACCAAAAAAATGATGCTGGGTCATTTTAAATTTTCAAGACGGAGATTGAAATGTATTAAAGGGCATGCAGCAAAGAATGGTAAATAGAGTTGAGGTACTTATCAGCCACTAGCTAACTGAATGATGGAACAGGCTTAAGGGGCTGAATGGGTCACTCCATTATGTACTTGTTGGTACTGCTTCCATTATCTATATGATGTGTAGTTATGAATCAACTGTACCATCTTGTTAAGCTGATTCCAATAAACCACTTTTCCTTCTCTTTAGTAATCTGGTCACGTTCTATCATATTGAATCCTCTGTTCTTTCTAACAACTGTCTATGCTCTTAATGGATGTGCTTTCTAAAGTTATGAATATCTATTAACATTTCATATTCTAAGTCACATTGAAAGATCTGACCTTGCAGCAAAATCAAACTGGATTTTGGTCATCGAGGTAGATTCTGGACATCAGCCAAATTCACAACAGGTCATTCCAGAGGCAAGATTTTAATTGTTGGGGATTGAGTGTGGGCTGCCATTAGACAAGTCAACCCAGGAAAGAATTCCAAGGCATGCTACTGAGTACCGAGGCGAGCTGTTTAAAGAACTTGTCCTGTGGGACTTCATCCCAGATGTAATGAAAGCAGAACGGCCTTCTAGCCACCACCCCTTATTCCTCACATGGTCTCCATGCTTCATCTGTAATACCTCATGTCTTCCGGCCATTCCTGCCACCCCACATCCTCTCATATCCCCATTCTAAGCTATGGCACTTGATTCCCATTGTCTCACTTAACACTGTGAAGAAACAATGAATCCTTCAACGACAAAAGCATTTGCAAAATAAGGTTTAAAGACAGTCATGCATTCATCCATTACTATCCACTTCCTCAAAAAAAATCTCCTTTTGGACCAATAAAAATGTCAAATATCCAGACCTTTAATATTATTAATAGCAGAAACTATAAGCATCTGAAAACTCTTAATCTTATGGAAAATAAACAGTCTAAAGATTCTTTGGTACAATGGTAGTGTCCCTACCTCTGGCCCAGAAGGCACAGGTTTAAGTCCCATCTGCGGTAAAGGTGTGTCATAACATCCTTGAACAGGTTGATTTAAAAGTATCTATACTTCATTGGAAGGACTTCTGACAATGCGTTAAAAATACTTTTTTAAAAAAACATTGTCATTGGACAGAAGAGATCAGAGAACCAGAGCTGTCAATCAGGCTATGTTTTCCTTGGTTTAGCTGTTACAGTAAACTAATGGGTTTCTCGGTTGTCAGCAAGGCCTTATTACAGGGACATAGCCAGGCATGGGGACTGAGCACGAGGAGAACTTTTTGAGGACTTATCTCTTCACAAGCATCCCTCATGCAGAATATGCTTTACGGCACCTCTGAGGGGGTCATGAATCACAATTCCTTTAAAAGCTGTCCTGACTCCATGAAAATTGCAAGGGACGAGGGCAGTCTATTTCTTCAATGAAGCTGGTTGGGTCTGGAATATAGGTTGTGGGCTCATGACCTGCACCTTAAAAAGGCACTCCTGACAATCACTAACCCTGGCAATAAGGTCATAAATTCCAGACTTGGCACTCGCCTACAATTTTTAAAGGGCTTCCAAGTCAGCCTGTCTCGACCAAAACCTGATGATGACACGTAGCCAAAGACACCTCCGGAATTTAGCTCTGGAACACTTATTTCAGTAAGAATATAGAAATGTAGGATCGGAAGGAGGCCAATTCAATCTATGAACCTTTCCCCCTGTCAAAGAGATTAACAAGTTAGTTATTATTGTCATAAAATCTCCAAAGCTTTAAAGGGGTTGTGGCTCCCTGTAGTTCTATATGATTTCCATTCATTTGAGCAGTCATGCTCACTCAGTGAACTAAAACCATTTAGTGCTGTGGGTGACGAATCACTCTGACCATTCTTCTATTGGTCAAGGCCACTATTACCATTGTATCATTCAACTACTGGAATGGCAGAGGCAAACCTGATGAACCTTTCTTCACACAGGAATTTCTGTACTTCTTTGTGCCTCAGATTTATTTTCCCCCAATTATTTTTCCTCTGCAGTCCCTTCAAACACCCTCATACCCCCACCTCTTACTTTTAATTTCATGTAATTATATCGTTCTCCTGTAATGAAAGACTGCTGTCTAGCGATCTGAACAGTGTTGCAGGGCTCTTTGATGAAATCCAAGTTGTAGTATTGGTTTCTATTTGTCAGCATTGCTGTTCAGCTGTGTTTCACCTCCTAGTAAGAGAGTAGTCAAGCTTATATTTACTAGTTGGGCTATAACATTTGTCAAAGGCTGGATGACTGTAAACCAAGCTGACATGTACTTAAGCCAACAAGCAACTTAATATATGAACCGATATCCTTGGAAAGGAGCTGTAATTTGTACATTGGAAAGGATAACATCATTTATTGTCAAAGTGTAAAATACTCCAGCAGGCTGAAGATTAACATAAAAAAAACTACAAGTCAATACTGCCAGTTATCAACATCTCCATCTCAAAGAATAAGGCACCAGTGTTTACTGCAAAATATCTTGTTCTTGGTTTCTTTTTGAAACAATGTTGCTTAAGTTAAAATAGATTTTTAAGATGTAATAAAAATATAAACAAGAATGTTATCCACAAAAATTGTACTAATCCTTTGAAGAGAAAGCAGAACATGAAATAGATCTGATAAAACATGTTCCTTGTAAATCAGTGTATCTATTTTACACAGAACTTAGCTAACTTTCCTACTGAACTTAAGCAAAACAATTTGCAAACATTTTGGTCACAGTACTGAATGTGTTGCTGGAACAAATTTGACAAAGGTAACTGCTGTTATCTCAAACTAAAGAGAGGTCAAACACGTCAAAGGTACTTTGAAATGTTAATAGCAAATACAAAATAACTGGGATGAGAAACAAAATGGGTGAAACACCACAGACCAGTACTGTTGGGCTTTTTATGTTTATAGATCATGAACATTATTAGCAAAGTCAAGTAGATTAGCTGCAAAATAGCTTTCAAAGCAGAACCCATTTTCAAAAATGTTATGATGGTGAACATTGATCAGGGTCAGGCGTCAACAGTTCAGTTGTGTCAGGCCATGATTCTTGGGGCATATTTTGGTACTGTGGGTACATAGTTAACATAATTCTAGCCAAGACTGTGTTCAATTTCCACATTCAGGGTTAACTCTGCATTTTCTTTCTGAACTAGTATTATTTACAGATGTGGAACTTGAGGTGTAGTGTTGTTAGGTTGGAGAGCTGGAGTTGTTTACATACAGCAAAATAAACCGAGAAGAAATCTGATAGAACATTATTTCAGAGATAGCAGGAACTGCAGATGCTGGAGCCATTTCTGAAGAAGGGTCTAGGCCCGAAACGTCAGCCTTCCTGCTCCTCTGATGCTGCTTGTCCTGCTGTGTTCATCCAGCTCTACACCTTGTTATCTCTGAATTGGCTGATTGGCCTTTTCTGCTTTAATTTCCATGGACAAAAATTTCCTCTCCCTGGAGTGGCAAGGGCAATGGCAAGAAAGAAGTATGATGAAAATTGAAGAAATCGGAATCTGACAGTGGGAAAGAATTTTCCAATTTAATTTAGCTTTAAATGGCAACTTCATAACCTACTTTATTTCCATGCATTTACATCACATTAAACCACCAACTCTCATCATTAATTTACCGTTTCCAATTCTCCTCTCCTTCGCTGAGAAATAAGGCATGCAAATTCCTGGCATGTAAATCAGAGCTGGGAACCTGTTGGCTACAATTTATTGATT
>NW_025978932.1:0-6298 GCF_021869965.1 Rhincodon typus | reverse complement strand
TACGCTCGGTTCGCAACAAACAACTGCACCTCCCAGTCGCGAACCATTTCAACTCCCCCTCCCATTCCTCAGACGACATGTCCATCCTGGGCCTCCTGCAGTGCCACAACGATGCCACCCGAAGGTTGCAGGAACAGCAACTCATATTCCGCTTGGGAACCCTGCAGCCCAATGGTATCAATGTGGATTTCACAAGTTTCAAAATCTCCCCTCCCCCCACCGCATCCCAAAACCAGTCCAACTCGTCCCTGCCTCCCTAACCTGTTCTTCCTCCCACCTATCCCCTCCTCCCACCTCAAGCCGCACCTCCATCTCCTACCGACCAACCTCATCCCGCCCCCTTGACCTGTCCGTCCTCCCTGGACTGACCTATCCCCTTCCTAACTCCCTACCTACACTCACCTTTCCTGGCCCCATCCCCGCCTCTTCGACCTGTTTGTTTCCTCTCCACCTATCCTCTCCTCTATCCCTCTTCTATCCGCCTCCCACTCTCTCCCTATTTATTTCAAAACCCCCTTCCCCTCCCCCTTTTCTGATGAAGGGTCTAGGCCCGAAACGTCAGCCTCTCTGCTCCTATGATGCTGCTTGGCCTGCTGAATAAAAATGTAGCCTTTATTCATGAATTATCATCAGTTACATATTCTTCAATTACACCATAACGGAGGGGCTTCTAATACTCCTGCTGGGTGCTACACATGATTTAGGTTGTACATGTTCTGGGATTGTTACGTATTGCTGTGTGACAGCACAAGATGGCTTTTTTCCCTGGTTAGACCTGCAAAATATATGTCTCTAAAAATACAAAACAATTAAATTTTGTGGGGAACTTGCTGTAGACTCTGAACAGCGGAAAGTCAGGTGCATCTCCTTCTAGGCATGCGGTTATGTTGAGGACGCAATGGAATGTCAAATAAGATTACCATCCTTCTAAGCACCATTTTCATGACCAGCTATTAAATGGTACACAATCCTGGCTGTCCCCTCATTTGTCAACATTGTCTGTACAATAGTTTTTGTTCCATTTTAACCAGAATTTAGAAGTGATGTATGCATACATAATACTCTTGTAGAATTACCCTTAAATATTTGAGAACTAAGGAATTAATCCATCCGTGTTAACTGACTTAGGAATATTACATCCTGCCTCAAATTTTCCCTTACTAAGTCACATCTCTGCTATTTAATATTCCATTATTATTTTAGAAATTTTTCTAATAAGTTTATCATTCTCATACAATCATAATTTGCACACCTGGGATGTCAGGATTAATGAATGCGCAGAGACAATATTGGTTAGAGCTATATTCAGAACAGTGTCGGGGTTGGGCAGGGTGGGGGCTGGGGGGAGGTGGAATCTCGTACAACCCTACAAAATTCTAACAGAATTAGGCAGGATGGATTCAGGAAGGATATATTCAATGACTATAGAGTTTGGAATCAGGGTGTCACAGTCTGAGGATAAGCTCTGGGCCTTTTAGGACAGAGATGAGGAAGAAGTTCTTTACCTAAAGAGTGGTGAGCCTGTGGAATTCTCTGAACCAGGAAACTATCAAAGCCAAGACACTGAAGACTTTCAAGAAGGATGTAGATATAATTCTTGGGACTAAAGGATCAAAGCGTTTGGGTTGAAGGCGAGAACAAGGTTGATGATTGGCTGTGATGATACTGAATGGGTTCAAAGGGCTGAATGACCTACTCTTGCTCATATTGTCTATGTTCCTATGTAATCCAAAAAGGTCTACAGCACAGGAGAACACCATTTAGCCTATTGTGTTCATATAAGTCAATAAAAACCTAACTGCACTAATTCCATTTTCTAGATTTTGGCTTATAGCCCTGGAGGCTATGGTAATACAAGAGAATTTGTAAATACTGCTTAAATGTTACAAGAGTTTCTGACTGAACCACTATTTCAGGCAGTGAGATCCAGACTCCCACCACCCTCAGAAGAAAAGTCTCTTCAATTCTCCTCTTAGCTTTCTACCTCTTATCATAAATCTATGCCTCTGGGTATGGACACCTCCACTAATGGGAAAAATGTATTTTTCTATCCACCACATCTACGCACCTCCTAATCTTGTACATTTCTATCTTGCTCCCTCTCACTGTTGCTGCTCCAAAGAACATTACCTCAACCTATCCAATATTTCCTACCATCTCTGATCCTCCAGCCTAGGTAACATTCTGGTAAATCTCCCCTGCACCCACTCTAGTGCAATGACATCCTTCCTATAGTGCGGCGACGAGACTGCATACAGCATTCCAGTTGTGGTCTTTACCCGAAACACTACCTAGGTAGTGTCTCCCACCCATCCTCCTCCTCTAACCAAAAAAAAAGGTTCTGAGCGCTGATTTGGTAAGGCTACTAGTATTTTTTTTTTAAATTTGTTTGTGAATTCAGAACAGTGGGAATGGATGTTAGGGCAGTTGTATGCTCCTCCTGTAGAATGTGGGAGGTAAGGGTCACCACTAGTGTCCCCACTGACTTCATCTGCGGGAAGTGCACCCAACTCCAGCTCCTCGGAAACCGTGTTAGGGAACTGGAGCTGGAGCTGGATGAACTTCGGATCATTTGGGAGGCTGAGGGGGTAATTGAGAGGAGTTACGGGGAGGTAGTCACACCTCAGGTACAGGAAAAAAGTAGATGGGTTACAGTCAGGGGATGGAAAGGGAACAGGCAGACAGTGCAGGGAACCCCTGTGGCCATTCCCCTCAAAAACAAGTATACTATTTTGGATACTGTTGGGGGGGGACGACTTACCAGGGGTAAGCCATGGGGTACAGGTCTCTGGCACAGACTCTGTCCCTGTTGCTCAGAAGGGAAGGGGGGAGAGGAGGAGAGCATTAGTCATTGGGGACTCCATAGTTAGGGGGACAGATAGGAGATTCTGTGGGAACGAGAGAGACTCGCGGTTGGTGTGTTGCCTCCCAGGTGCCAGGGTCCGTGATGTCTCGGATCGTGTTTTCGGGATCCTTAAGGGGGAGGGGGAGCAGCCCCAAGTCGTGGTCCACATAGGCACCAACGACATAGGTAGGAAAAGGGATGGGGACGTAAGGCAGAAATTCAAGGAGCTAGGGTGGAAGCTTAGAGCTAGAACAAACAGAGTTGTTATCTCTGGTTTGTTACCCATGTCACGTGCTAGCGAGGCGAGGAATAGGGAGAGAGAGCAGTTGAACACGTGGCTACAGGGATGGTGCAGGAGGGAGGGATTCAGATACCTGGATAATTGGGGCTCATTCTGGGGTAGGTGGGACCTCTACAAACGGGATGGTCTACACCTGAACCAGAGGGGTACCAATATCCTGGGGGGGAAATTTGCTAATGCTCTTCGGGCGGGTTTAAACTAATTCAACAGGGGAGTGGGAACCTGAATTGTAGCTCCAGTGTACAGGAGGTTGAGAGTAGTGAGGTCATAAATAAGGTTTCAACCCTACCGCAGGAGTGTACCAGCAGGCAGGAAGGTGGTTTGAACTGTGTCCACTTCAATGCCAGGAGCATCCGGAATAAGGTGGGTGAACTTGCAGCATGGGTTGGTACCTGGGACTTCGATGTTGTGGCCATTTCGGAGACATGGATAGAGCAGGGACAGGAATGGTTGTTGCAGGTTCCGGGGTTTAGATGTTTCAGTAAGATCAGGGAAGGTGGTAAAAGAGGGGGAGGTGTGGCATTGTTAGTCAAGGACAGTATTACGGTGGCAGAAAGGACGTTTGATGACAACTCGTCTACTGAGGTAGTATGGGCTGAGGTTAGAACCAGGAAAGGAGAGGTCACCCTGTTGGGAGTTTTCTATAGGCCTCCGAAAAGTTCCAGAGATGTAGAGGAAAAGATTGCAAAGATGATTCTGGATAGGAGCGAAAGTAACAGGGTAGTTGTTATGGGAGACTTTAACTTTCCAAATATTGACTGGAAACGCTATAGTTCGAGTACTTCAGATGGGTCAGTTTTTGTCCAATGTGTGCAGGAGGGTTTCCTGACACAGTATGTAGATAGGCCAACAAGAGGCGAGGCCACATTGGATTTGGTACTGGGTAATGAACAAGGCCAGGTGTTAGATTTGGAGGTAGGAGAGCACTTAGGTGATAGTGACCACAATTCGGTTACGTTTACTTTAGCGATGGAAAGGGATCGGTATATAAAGCAGGGCAAGAGTTATAGCTGGGGGAAAGGCAATTATGAGGCGATGAGGCAAGATTTAGGATGCATAGGATGGAGAAGGAAACTGCAGGGGCTGGGCACAATTGAAATGTGGAGCTTGTTCAAGGAACAGCTACTGCGTGTCCTTGAGAAGTATGTACCTGTCAGGCAGGGAGAAAGTGGTCGAGCGAGGGAACCGTGGTTTACTAAAGAAGTTGAATCTCTTGTCAAGAGGAAGAAGGAGGCTTATGTAGAGATGAGGCGTGAAGGCTCAGTGAGGGCGCTTGAGAGTTACAAGTTAGCCAGGAAGGACCTAAAGAGAGAGCTAAGAAGAGCCAGGAGGGGACATGAGAAGTCTTTAGCAGGTAGGATCAAGGAAAACCCTAAAGCTTTCTATAGGTATGTCAGGAATAAAAGAATGACTAGAGTAAGATTGGGGCCGGTCAAGGACAGCAGTGGGAAGTTGTGCGTGGAGTCCGAAGAGATAGGAGAGGTGCTAAATGAATATTTTCCGTCAGTATTCACACAGGAAAAAGACCATGTAGTCGAGGAGAATACTGAGATACAGTCTATTAGACTAGACGGGATTGAGGTTCATAAGGAGGAGGTGTTCGCAATTCTGGAAGGTGTGAAAATAGATAAGTCCCCTGGGCCGGATGGGATTTATCCTAGGATTCTCTGGGAAGCTAGAGAGGAGATTGCAGAGCCTTTGGCTTTGATCTTTATGTCGTCATTGTCTTCAGGAATAGTGCCAGAAGACTGGAGACTAGCAAATGTTGTCCCCTTGTTCAAGAAGGGGAGTAGAGACAACCCTGGTAATTATAGACCAGTGAGCCTTACTTCGGTTGTGGGTAAAGTGTTGGAAAGGATTATAAGAGATAGGATTTATAATCATCTAGAAAGGAATAATTTGATTAGGGATAATCAACACGGTTTTGTGAAGGGTAGGTCATGCCTCACAAACCTTATTCAGTTCTTCGAGAAGGTGACCAAACAGGTGGATGAGGGTAAAGCGGTTGATGTGGTGTATTTGGATTTCAGTAAAGCGTTTGATAAGGTTCCCCATGGTAGGCTATTGCAGAAAATACGGAGGCATGGGATTGAGGGTGATTTAGCGGTTTGGATCAGAAATTGGCTAGCTGTAAGAAGACAGAGGGTGGTGGTTGATGGGAAATGTTCATCCTGGAGTTCAGTTACTAGTGGTGTACCACAAGAATCTGTTTTGGGGCCACTGCTGTTTGTCATTTTTATAAATGACCTGGATGAGGGCGTAGAAGGATGGGTTAGTAAATTTGCGGATGACATCAAAGTCGGTGGAGTTGTGGATAGTGCGGAAGGATGTTGCAGGTTACAGAGGGACATAGATAAGCTGCAGAGCTGGGCTGAGAGGTGGCAAATGGAGTTTAATGCGGAAAAGTGTGAGGTGATTCACTTTGGAAGGAGTAACAGGAATACAGAGTACTGGGCTAATGGTAAGATTCTTGGTAGTGTGGATGAGCAGAAAGATCTCGGTGTCCATGTGCATAGATCACTGAAAGTTGCCACCCAGGTTGATAGCGTTGTTAAGAAGGCGTACAGTATGTTAGGTTTTATTGGTAGAGGGATTGAGTTTCGGAGCCATGAGGTCATGTTGCTGCTGTACAAAACTCTGGTGCGGCCGCACTTGGAGTATTGCGTACAGTTCTGGTCACCGCATTATAGGAAGGATGTGGAAGCATTGGAAAGGGTGCAGAGGAGATTTACCAGGATGTTGCCTGGTATGGAGGGAAGGTCTTATAAGGAAAGGCTGAGGGTCTTGAGGCTGTTTTCCTTAGAGAGAAGAAGGTTAAGAGGTGACTTGATAGAGACATACAAGATGATCAGAGGATTAGATAGGGTGGACAGTGGGAGCCTTTTTCCACGGATGGTGATGGCTAGCACGAGGGGACATAGCTTTAAATTGAGGGGTGATAGATATAGGACAGATGTCAGAGGTAGGTTCTTTACTCAGAGAGTAGCAAGGGTGTGGAATGCCCTGCCTGCAAAAATAGTAGACTCGCCCACTTTAAGGGCATTTAAATGGTCATTGGATAAACATATGGATGATAATGGAATAGTTTAGGTTAGATGGGCTTCAGATTGGTTTCACAGGTCGGCGCAACATCGAGGGCCGAAGGGCCTGTA
>NW_025978931.1:0-6298 GCF_021869965.1 Rhincodon typus | reverse complement strand
CATCTGCTCCCAGAATGAGGCATTCCACTCCTGTACATCTCAGATGTCCTCGTTTTTCAAGGACCGCAACTCCCCACCCCCCACCCCCCCTCCAGTGGTCGAGAACGCCCTCAACCGTGCCTCCCACGTTTCCCGCAACTCATCCCTCACATCCCGTCCCCGCAATAACAACCAAAAAAGAATCCCCCTCATCCTCACGTACCACCCCACCAACCTCCGGATCCAATGCATCATCCTCCGACACTTGCGCCATCTGCAATCCGACCCCACCACCAAAGACATCTTTCCCTCCCCACCCTTATCTGCTTTCCAGAGGGACCACCCTCTCCGTGACTCCCTTTCCGCTCCACACTCCCCTCCAGCCCCACCACGCCCGGCACTTTTCCCTGCAACCGCAGGAAGTGCTACACCTGTCCCCATCCCAGGCCCCAAGAAGACTTTCCACATCAAGCAGATGTTCACCTGCACATCTGCCAATGTGGTATACTGCATCCACTGTACCCGGTGTGGCCTCCTCTACATCGGGGAAACCAAGCGGAGGCTGGGGGACCGCTTTGCAGAACACCTACGCTCAGTTTGCAATAAACAACTGCACCTCCCAGTCGCGAACCATTTCAACTCCCCCTCCCATTCCTCAGACGACATGTCCATCCCGGGCCTCCTGCAGTGCCACAACGATGCCACCCGAAGGTTGCAGGAACAGCAACTTACATTCCGCTTGGGAACCCTGCAGCCCAATGGTATCAATGTGGATTTCACAAGCTTCAAAATCTCCCCTCCCCCTACTGCATCCCAAAACCAACCCAGCTCGTCCCCGCCTCCCTAACCTGTTCTTCCTCCCACCTATCCCCTCCTCCCACCTCAAGCCGTACTCCCATCTCCTACCTACTAACCTCATCCCGCCCCCTTGACCTGTCCGTCCTCCCTGGACTGACCTATCCCCTCCCTAACTCCCCACCTACACTCACCTTTACTGGCCCCATCCCCGCCTCTTCGACCTGTCTGTTTCCTCTCCACCTATATTCTCCTCTATCCATCTTCTATCCGCCTCCGCCTCCCCCTCTCTCTCCCTATTTATTTCAGAACCCCCTTCTCCTCCCCCTTTTCTGATGAAGGGTCTCGGCCCGAAACGTCAGCCTTTCTGCTCCTCTGATGCTGCTTGGCCTGCTGTGTTCATCCAGCTCTGCACCTTGTTGTCTCGGATTCTCCAGCACTTGCAGTTCCTACTCTCTCTGCTGGTTAATAAACATTGGCTTAGCCAGTATTGCCCACATCTCATAAAGGAATAAAAATAATGTTGTAGTTGATTTGGACTTCTGAGTGTTGTGATTGAATTTGCCTGTATGGAACTTTATGGTAAACAACCCATATTCCAATGTTCTGGATGAAAATGGCACTCAGTTTAGCCATGTGCACATTGTGTATTGTGACCAGACAAGTCACTGACTAAATCTGCAATCTGTCTGGCAGGGTAGATGGAACCAGGTTGCTTCTAATAGTCAAGGGTCAAGAATGAGGGGCCGTGCATACAAGACTAAATGTTGTAGATTTGGACCAGAGGGCATGGGAAACTTCTTCATTCCAGTAGTGAGGCTGTAGGTGGGTTTCAAGACTTGGGTCAGAGATTGAAGGAGCAGGTTATCTTATGAGTAAGATTAGTTTGAAATGGATATACTTGAAGTAGGTTCTTTAATAGTTCCTTGAAAGTTCACTGTAGACATTGGAGATTTTTATTTTAATAAGGCTTCTGAGAAATCACATGACTGATAACTGCTTTCTTTGCTGTTGATCTTTTTTGTAGTTGTTTTGAATAGTGACTGGCTGAGGGAGGTTTCTGTGGTATCTGGTGGAGTTGGAGGGAAGTCTGCTAAGAACAAGCTGAATTTGAGGGAAGTTTGTTCAGAGCCAGCTGAACAGCTCATCTTTCGCATTACTGAATGAAAACTGTCTGTGCTAGTTTACAGTGAAACCTGTTCGTTCTTTTGAAAGCGTGATTTTAAGAATATCCCAAGATTGTATTTTCTGAACAAGTTGCATCTGCCAGACTTGAGACAGCTGTGTGAGATTGGTTACTTTGACCTTAAAAAAAAAAAAAAAAAACATTAGAAACAGGAACATGAGCAGCTTTTTTTTTCCCTCAAGCCTGCTCTTCCGTTCAATAGGATCACGGCTGATCTGACATTCCTCACATCCATTTCCCCTATCGGTCAAGAATCTAACTAGCTCAACCTTAAATATACACAAGGATTCTGCACCAACAGCTCTCTGTGGCAAGGAGTTCCAAAGACACTCAATCCTCTGAAAGAAGAAATTCCTCTTCATCTTAGTCTTAAATTGGTGCCCCTTTATTCGGAGACAAAGAAACTGCAGGTACTGGAATCCAATGTAGACAAACAGGAGGTTGGAAGAACAGAGCAAGCCAGGCAGCATCTGGAAGAAAGGAGCAGTCAACGTTTCGGGTATTATCCGTAAGGAAGAATACTTTATGGTTCTAGTCCCGTTCCATGAGGGGAAACATCCTCTGAGCATTTACCCATCGTGATTCGATTTATTTTCCAAATGTCATGCTACTACTTCCTTAATAATTAATTCCGATACTTTTGAACGATAGATGTTGGGCCAATCAGCCTATAGTTACCTGCTTTTTGCCTCCCTCCCTTTTTGAATAGAGTGTCACATTTGGCAGTTTACTAATCCTCTGAATCAAAGGATATTTGGAAAATTACAACCAATGCACCCACTATCTCTGTGGCTGCCTCTTTTTAGGGTTCTAGGATGCAAGCCATCAGGGCTTGGAGCCTTATCTACTTTCAGCCCCATTATTTTGTTGAGTGCTGCTTCTTTAGTGATGGTAATGATACTTAATTCCTCTCCCATGTGCTTTACTATTAGGATGTTTGAAGTATCTTCTACCATAAAGACTAATGTAAAAAAGCTATTTAACTCCTCTGTCATTCCCTTGTTCCCCAGAATCATTTCAAATTGGCCTATGTTTGCTTTGACCTCTCTGTCAGGTGCCAGAACAGCAGATGCCTGGGCATCCTACAATTTCTGCTTTTGCCTGAAAGAATAAGTTTTTTTTTCAGAATGTTAAACTTTGCAGAGAACTTTTTCCCTGTGTTTATGAAGAGTGTGTGTGCATTTTCATCTGTCTTTTGAAAATAGTTAGAGGGTGTCAGCATTTGTACTACTACCTTACTGCCTTCACAATACAGCATTCCAGAAATCACGCTGAATCAGAATGTGAAAGAGAGCAAATAGCTTAACACAAGGGAAAGGATGCTAATAAAATTAGTCAAACAAAAATCAAATCCTTTGGTTCTGATTAGCTTCACCCTAGAGTATTAAAAATAAGTGGCTGATGAGCAGTTTGCTGTATTGTTTTAATTTTCTAGAATTTCCCGGATTCTGGAACAATCCGATCAGATAGTAAAATAGCAAATTGACTCCTTTATTCAAGGAAGGATGGAGGCAGAAAGCAGGAGCCACAGGTCAAAAGTTTTTAATATCTGCCATAGGGAAAATGTTGGAAAACATTAAGGAGATTACAGGAGAAAATCTTATTGCAAACAGTGTCAACATAAAAGGGAAATCATGTTTGACTAATTTATGAAAAGTCTTTGAGGAAGTAGAAAGTAATCTAGATAAAGGGAAACGAGAAGGTGTTTGACAGGGTGCCACATCAGAGGGTATTAGTCAAAATAAAAGTTTGTGGAGTATGGCATGGGTATTTATGTGATCCTTTAATAGGAAGCAGAGAGTGCACATAAATGGATCACTTTCGGGTTGGTATTTTGTGATGAGTAGTGTCCCACAGGGATCCGTACTAGGGATTCAACTTAACAGTTTTAATAAATAACTTGGATGAAGGAACTGAATGTATGTTTGCTAAATTCACTGATTATGCAAAAGTAGGTAGGAAGAAAGGCTGTGGAAAGGACATATCGAGCTTGCAAAGGGATATAGATAGGTGAAGCGAATGGATAGAAATACTGCAAATGGAATATAATGTGGAAAAATGTAAACTTGTCTCTGGTAGAAAGTAGCATATTATTTAAATAGAGAAAGATTGAAGAATTCATGGGATAGTGGGATCGGGGTGTCTTAGTACGTAAATCACAAAAAGTTAGTATGCAGGTACAGCATGTCATAGTTATACAGTATGGAAAAACATCCTTCGGTCATCCACGCCAACCAGATATCCTAAATAAACATAATCCCATTTGCCAACACTTGACCGAAATCCCTTTGAACCCTCCTTTTCATGTACCCATCCACATGCCTTTTTAAGTGTTCTAATTGTACCAGCCTGCACCACTTCTTCGTCTGGCAGTTCCATAACACACACCACCCTCTACGTGAAACAGTTGCCCCTCAGGCCTCTTTTAGATCTTTCCCCTCTCACCTTAAACCTATGTCTTCTGGTTTTGGATTCCCTACCTTGGGCAAAAGACCTTGGCTATTCATCCTATCTATGCCCCTCATGATTTTATAGACCTCTATAAGGTCACCCCTTCAGCCTCCAGTGCTGGGAAAAATGCCCTAGCCTATTCAGCCTTTCCTTGTAGCTCAAACGTTCCAGTCCCAGCAATATCCTTGTAAATCTTTTCCGAACCCTTTCAATATCTTTCCTATAGCAGGGAGACTGGAACTAACACACTATTCTAAAAGTGGCTGCACCAATGATCTGTACAGCTGTAACATGGTGTCCCAACTCCTATACTTGGGTGTATTGACCAATGAAAACCAGCATGCAAAACGGCTTCTTTACCACCCTGTCTACCTGTTACTCCACTTTCAAGGAACTATGCACTTGCATCCTTAGGCCTCTTTGTTTGGCAACACTCCTCAGTGCCCTAACATTAACCATCACTCTCTATCTCCTACATTCAAGCCAATTTTGTATCCAAATGGCTAGCTCCCCCTGTATTCTGTGGTTAAACCTTGCTAACCAGTCTACCATGCAGAACCTTGTCAAATGCCTTGCTGAAGTCCATGTAGACAACGTCTACCACACTGCCTTCATTAATCTTCTTTGTCACCTCTTCAGAAAAACTCATCAAGTTATTGAGACATAATTTCCCATGCACAAAGCCATGTTGACTGTCCCTAATCAGCCCGTGCTTTTCCAAATGCATGTGAATCCCATCACAGAATCCTCTCCAACAACTTGCCCACCACTGACAAGGCTCACAAGTCTATAATTGCCTGGCTTTTCCTTACAGCCTTTTTTTAATAATGGTGCCACATTAGCCACCCTCCAGTCTTCAGCCATCTCAGCCGTGGCGTTCGTTGATACAAATATCTCAGCAAGGGGCCCAAAAATCTCTTTCCTAGCTTCTCTCAAAGTTCTGGGAAACACTTGATCAGATCTTGGGGATTTATTTACCTTTTGTGTTTTAGATCTCTAGCACCACCTCTTAGAACAAAGAAGAACACAGAACAGTACAGCGCAGGAACAGACCCTTTGGCCCTCCAAGCCTGCGCGTCACATTTTACCCTTTGTACTAAAACTGTCTTCACTTATAGTATTCGTATTCCTCTATTCCCTTCCCATTCATGTATTCATCTTCAATGCTGCTATTGGTTTTGCTTTCGCCACCACCTCTGGCAATGTGTTCCAGGCACTCACCACTCTTTGTGTGGAAAAACTTGCCTTACACATCTCTTTCAAACATCACCACCCCCCAACACCTTGAACCTGTGTCCCCTAGTAATTGAAAAAGCCTCATACTTTCCACTCTATCCATGCCATTCACATTCTTATAAGCTTCTATTAGATCGCCCCTCAACCTCCTGTGTTCCAGTAAAAACAAACCCAGTCCAGCCAACCTTTCTTCTTAGCTAAAATTCCCCCATATCAGGCAATATCCTGGTTAACCTTTTTTGTACCCTCTCTAAAGCGTCCACATCCTTCTGGTAGTGTGGTGACCAGAACTCTGTGTAATATTCCAAGTGTGACCTAACTAAAGTTCTGTAAAGCTGCAGCATAACTTGATTCTCCTACGCAATGCTCCTTCCAATGAAGGCAAGCATGCCATAGGCCTTTTTTATGACCTTATCTACCTGTGCTGCCACCTTTAATGATCTGTGGACCTTCACACCCAGATCCCTCTGCATATCAGTGCTCCTAAGGGTTCTGCCATTCACTGTATAATTTCCACTTGTACTTTACTTTCCAAAATGCATCACCTCACATTTGATAACACCGTGTGGAGCTGGAGGAACACAGCAGGCCAAGCAGCATCAGAGGAGCAGGAAAGTTGACGTTTCGGGTCGGGACCCTTCTTCAGAAAAG
>NW_025978930.1:0-6298 GCF_021869965.1 Rhincodon typus | reverse complement strand
ACAGGTTAGGGAGGCAGGGACGAGCTGGACTGGTTTTGGGATGCGGTGGGGGGAGGGGAGATTTTGAAACTTGTGAAATCCACATTGATACCATTAGGCTGCAGGGTTCCCAAGCGGAATATGAGTTGCTGTTCCTGCAACCTTCGGGTGGCATCGTTGTGGCACTGCAGGAGGCCCAGGATGGACATGTCGTCTGAGGAATGGCGCCTCTTCGACCTGTTTGTTTCCTCTCCACCTATCCTCTCCTCTATCCCTCTTCTATCCGCCTCCCACTCTCTCCCTATTTATTTCAAAACCCCCTTCCCCTCCCCCTTTTCTGATGAAGGGTCTAGGCCCGAAACGTCAGCCTCTCTGCTCCTATGATGCTGCTTGGCCTGCTGTGTTCATCCAGCCCTGCACCTTGTTATCTCCCATTTTACAGCCTCTCTTTCAACTCTGCAGCCTTGCTGCTCTCCCTTTGGCATCACACAGCCCCTCCCCCAGCTTCATGCCCTTGGCCTTCACCTCTCCAGCCACACTTCTGTCCTGACCCCTGTCACTATTGTTATCTGGCAACACCACTTCTTCCAATCTTACTTCTGGGAAGCTCAGAAGATCAGAATTAAATCTCATGAGGCATAGATAAGGTGAATAGCCAAGGTTTTGTACCCAGGGTGGGGGAATCCAAAGCTAGAAGGCATAGGCTTAAGGTGAGAGGGAAAATATTAAAAGGCACCTGAGAGGCAACTTTTTCACACTTGGGTGATGCATATATGGAATGCGCTGCCAGACGAAGTACTAGAGGCAAGTACAGTTACAAGATTTAAAAAGACATTTGGACAGATACATAGATAGGAAAGGTTTAAAGGGATATGGGCCAATTGCAGGCCAATGGGACTAGTACCTGGTCAGCATGAACAAGTTGGGCCAAAAGGCCTATTTCAATGCTGTTTGGCTCCATGACTCTGTAACTAGACGAGGTATCTTTTAAACTTTGGTCCCATGCTGCACCTCCGTACCAGCCACCAGTACCATCATCATCTTGACGATCTTGCTTGCTGTGATTGCTACAATGTTACAACTGCGTTAATATTGGGAAATCCATCAGAGAACTTCTTCAAATTATCTCCTTACAAATTTTTAGATCCACCCAAATAGGACATCATTCTCCTGCATAAACAGTAAATATACAAATGTTTCCCCACATATTTGTCTCTCCCACTTACTCAAAAGCTTACGAAGTATGTAATAATATTTTAAAAATCTGTCATTGTGTAAAATGGGTAAGGAATCGAGATCCAGGAGATAGCAAGAACTGCAGATGCTGGAAGTCAGAGTCAATACAGTGTGGAGCTGGAGAAACACAGCATCAGAGAAACAGGAAAGTTTCAGGTCAGGACTCTTCATCAGGACTGGGGAGGGGGAAGGGAGCTCAGAAATAAATGGGGGGGTGTGGGGCTGGGCAAAGTCAGGTGGAGTGGTGATAGGTGGATGCAGGTAGGAGGTTTTGGTCTATGGGAAGGGTTGGGCAGATAGGTGAGAAGGAAGATGGATAGGTTCTGTCAGGTCAAGGAGGTGGGATGAGAGGGAGGACTGGACATGGGATGAGGGCGGGGGTGGGGAGAGTTTGAAGCTAGTGAATTCCATGTTCAGGCCATTGGACTGTAAGCTCCAGAGGCGTTCCATTCCTGGACGTCCCAGATGTCATCCTACTTCAAGAACAGTAACTTTCCCTCTCCCGTGATTCATAATGCCCTCAATCGCATCTCCTGCATTTCCCACACTTCTGCCCACAAACCCTGTACCCCCAACAACAAGGATAGAGCCCAAAAAAGAATCACCCACAATGACACGGACAATACGGATTCATGGATTAAAAACATCTCAGACCGAGCACTTACAGACACTGAGAAAACCGTCCTAGTACGCGGACTGAATTATAACTACAGAGACGCCAAAAAGACCGACCTCCCGGCTGCACTGGAATTGACACTAAAGAACAACGGACTCACGGAAAAGTACAACAGACCATCAGGCAGACGATAGTCCCGACACTGAGCAAAAAAAGGAAAGTGGAACACATTCAACATAGAAGAGAGGAAAGCCTTGGAAAGACTCAAGAAAGACAGGAACATTTTAATTTTACCAGCGGACAAAGGACGCATGATAATAATCATCAATAGAACCCAATACATCAAGAAAGCTAACGCACTACTAGCAGATACCACACCTACCAACAGATGACGATAGACCCGACACCACAGTGAAGGAATCGGATTACAACGACCCTGAAGAAATTACACAACTCAAGAGTCATCAGCAAGACAGACTACCAAAAAAATGAAGCCAGAGGAATCCAACACACCCCAATTCTATGGACTCATAACAAACCAGGGGTCCTCCTCAGACCCATTGTCTCACTACCGGGCACACTAACATATAGACTTGCCAAAGAACTGCAACAGAAATTGAAATACTTAGTGGACAATATTACCCACTCCATCCACTCATCCCAAGAATTCCTCAACATCATCAAGGATACCAGGATAGAAGAGGATGAGATGATGATATCCTTCAACGTAATAGTGCTATTTACATCCATAAACATTGACCTAGCCAAAGAAACAATTGCCACACTGCTGGATGAATCAAGTGGGCAGGCAACCCAGGACACCAACAATATCAATAAGGACACCACCATGTAACTACTAGATCTGTGCCTCACAACCCACTTCATCTTCAATGACAACATATACAAACAAATCAATGGAACACCAATGGGATCCCCAATGTCAGGACTGATTGCAGAAGCTGTAATGCACAGATTAGAACGGACAGCGCTCCCCACTATACAACCAAAACTTTGGGGCCCAATATATAGATGAAACCTTTGTGATTATTAAATGCACAAAACTAGAAGAAACCCACTGACACATAAACAACATCCTTACTGGGATAAAATTCAATGAAAGAAGAAGAGAACAACAACTGACTACCCTTCCTTGACATAATGATAGAACACAAAAACAACAGGGAACTCCAGACTAGTGTATACAGAAAGACCACACATATGGACCAGACACTCAATTACACTAGCAACCACCCCAATGCCCACAAATGGAGCTGCATCATGACACTATTTAAACAAGCCACAACACATTCTAGCAACCTGGAACTACGCAAAGCAGAACAGGAGCACCTGTACGGAGTCTTCAAAAGGAATGGATACCTGAAAAGCACAATCCGTCGTTACCTCCGAGACAGACCACAACACGACCAAACTCACTAATCACCCTACCATACATCAAGGACATTTCAGAGATGACCTTAAGACTAATCAGACCCCTAGGTATCAGAGTAGCCCACAAACCGACAACTACCCTTCGACAGCTACTGACGAATGTAAAGGAACGCATACCCAAAACCAGCAAAACCCGTGTAATATACAAAATACCATGCAAGGACTATGAGAAACACTACATTGGCCAAACCGGAAGAAAACTGACAACACGGATATGTGAGCACCAACTAGCCACCAAGAGACACGACCAATCCTCACTTGTCTCACTACACACGGACAACAAGGGACACAAATTCAACTGGGACAACACATCCATAATCACACAAACGAAATAGAGGCACATCAGGATTTCCTGGAGGCCTGATATTCCAACCGGAACTCCATCAACAAACACATTGAATTAGACCCGGTGTACAAACCACTGAGAAACAGAACTGGAAGTAATACCAACCACCCCAACAAACCAAGGCATATAAATAGCAAATGGGACAGAACACCGACGCTTCATCATAGGCACACTGACGATGTTACCTAGCAGGGTGATGAAACATTTGCGACCAAACCCACCGGCTCAGCGAGTATGTCAACAACCTCAAGGATAGAGCCCCCTTGACCTCACATACCACTCCACCAACCTCTGAATCCAATGCATCATCCTCTGCCACTTTCACCACCTGCAATCAGACTCCACCATCAAGGAGACATTCCCCTCCCCACCCCTATCTGCTTTCCATAGGGACCGCTGTCTCCGCGACTCTCTCATCCACTCCACATTCCCCATCAACCCCATCATACCCGGCACCTTTCCCTGCAAACAACTATTCCGTATCCAACAGGGATTCATCTGTACCTAGTCTACGGTATCTGTTGCTCCCGATGTGGTCTCCTCTACATTGGAGAGATGAAGCGCAGACTTGGTGACAGATGCGCGGAGCATCTGCGCTCTGTACGTTCCAATCAACACCACCTTCCGGTTGCCAGCCATTTCAACTCCATGTCCCAGTCCCTTGGCAATATGTCCATCCTGGGCCTCGTCCAATGTCACAATGAGGCCAAATGGAAATTGGAGGAACAACACCTTATAATCCACCTCAGGAGCTTACAGCCCAATGGTCTCAACATAGAATTCACTAGCTTCAAAATCTCCCACCCCCAGCCTCATCCAATGTCCAGCCCTCCCTCTCATCCCCACCTCCTTGACCTGACACAACCTTTCCTCCTATCTGCCCCACCCTTTCCATTGACCAATCTCCACAGCGCTCTACCTGCATCCACCTATTACCACCCCACCTGCCTTCGCCCAGGCCCACTCCCCCTCCCTCTATTTATTTCTGAGCTCCCTTCCCCCTCTCCAGTCCTGATGAAGGGTCCCAACCCGAAACATCAACTTTCCATTCCTGTGATGCTGCCTGACCTACTGCAGCTCTACACTGTATGGAATCTAGAACATTCATCTTGCAGCATAAATATGGGACAGTGACATGAATTTAACTTGGCTATACTATTCAGTAATCTGAAATGTAGACAAGTTTACATTTAATATTTTAACCCCTCCCATTGGAATATATTTTACAAAATAGTTTCCATTATGTCAATGTATTAACAATGATCAGATTTAATAAGTAAGTAAAATATGTGTCCTGATATGAACAGTTACTGCACTGAGAACCATTTTTCGAGAAAGCATAAGTACATACTATTATTTTGTTTAAAAAAAGGGGTTAAACAAAGTATAACCCATTTATACAAATGTATTTACATAGTATTACACAAAGTCTCTGACTGAATATAAAAGCAGAAATGAAGTTTTGAAAGTGTTCTTACAAAATTATACACAGTGAAAGCTATCACTAAGAAAGAGTGTTATGAATGGCTATTGCAAGAACTGAGCCAACCCAAGTGGTTTATAATAAGTCAACTTATTTTAATCATGGTTGACGTGTATTTTACTTCAGGAACCCAATGTTCACTTTTGATCTTGATTCACCGGTTGGTGATGTTGCTTGGTCACCGTACTCTTCAACTGTGTTTGCTGCTGTTACAACAAATGGAAAGGTAATTAAATAATAATAATAATAAAAACAAAGAACTGTGGATGCTGGAAATCTGAAATACAAACAGAAAGTGCTGAAGATATTCAGCAGTTCTGGCAGTATCTGTAGAGAGAAAAGCAGAGTTAACATTTTGAGTACAGTGATACTTCATTAGAACATTCTGCCGAAGGGTCTTGAAACGTTGGACTTGAAACGTTCAACGTGCTTTTCTCTCTGCAGATACTGCCAGATCTGCTGAGTTTTTTCTGCCACACTCTGTGCATTGGAAAGGTAATTGCATTTATTTATGTTGTGAAAGGTCTTTTTCAATGTCAGACTCAGTTAATTATTCAAATTTTGTATAGTTACTTTCATAAAGATTCAAGCAGGTTGTTATTCCAGTCTAATAATTGGGTAATAAGTGCTGGAGAACAGAAATATTTCATTCTGTAATTTCAGTATCAAAGGTAATTATTGTCACATGATGTATGCTAAACCATCTTGATCAAAGTCTGGATATTCCTGAATTAATGTAACATCTACCTTACAACATCCGGGAAAAGAGAGAAGTTCAGAGGGAGAAAAGAGTTCTGATTTACGACAAATGTGGACAGATTTATAACTTTGACTAAAGTTGATTAGAAACTATTCAGATTAAATCTTGTTCTTTTGACACTCAATGTGGAGGTAAAAATAAAAGTGGGTGGGGTGAGTTTTTTTTTCAAAAGATGACAATCTTCTCATTCCATTATGTGTTAATGCGAGGGTAAAACACCAAATTTTATGGGCAGGTGGTCTGGAGATTCTGCCCCTCCCACGATCGCCTGGAGTCAACTTTCAGGCATCATATTTAAAAGGCATCTGGACAGCACTTCACTTCCTGCAACCCAAGATCTTCACTTAACCGAGACAACAAGGTGCAGGGCTGGATGAACACAGCAGGCCAAGCAGCATCATAGGAGCAGAGAGGCTGACGTTTCGGGCC
>NW_025978929.1:0-6299 GCF_021869965.1 Rhincodon typus | reverse complement strand
CGCCACCCCCATTTCCCACCTACTAATCTCATCCCGCCCCCTTTACCCGTCCGTCCTCCCTGGACTGACCTATCTCCTCCCTAACTCCACACCTACACTCACCTTGACTGTCTCCATCCCCGCCTCTTTGACCTGTCTGTCTCCTCTCCACCTATCTTCTCCTCTATCCATTTTCTATCCGCCTCCCCGTCTGTCCCTATTTATTTCAGAACCTCCTTCCCCTCCCCCATTTCTGAAGAAGGATCTCGGCCCGAAACGTCAACGTGCCTGCTCCACTGCTGCTTGGCCTGCTGTGTTCATCCAGCTCTACACCTTGTTACTCAGATTCTCCAGCATCTGCATTTCCGACTATCTCAGCAATCGCAGAAAACTTGTTTGATGTCCTGCAAGCTATTCAAGTCCTGGGAGAAGGTTGCTGGCAGGAAGGTGGTTTGAAGTGTGTCTACTTCAATGCCAGGAGCATCCGGAATATGGTGGGTGAACTTGCAGCATGGGTTGGTACCTGGCACTTCGATGTTGTGGCCATTTCGGAGACATGGATAGAGCAGGGACAGGAATGGGTGTTGCAGGTTCCGGGGTTTAGATGTTTCAGTAAGATCAGGGAAGGCGGTAAAAGAGGGGGAGGTGTGGCATTGTTAGTCAAGGACAGTATTACGGTGGCAGAAAGGACATTTAATGAGGACTGGTCTACTGAGTTATTATGGGCTGAGGTCAGATACAGGGAGTTTTCTATAGGCCTCCGAAAAATTCCAGAGATGTAGAGGCAAGGATTGCAAAGATGATTCTGGATAGGAGCAAAAGTAACAGGGCAGTTGTTATGGGGGACATTAACTTTCCAAATATTGACTGGAAACGCTATAGTTCGAGTACTTTAGATGGGTCAGTTTTTGTCCAATGTGTGCAGCAGGGTTTCCTGACACAGTACGCAGATAAGCCAACAAGAGGCGAGGCCACATTGGATTTGGTACTGGGTCATGAACCAGGCCAGGTGTTAAATTTGGAGGTAGGTGAGCCATTTGGTGATAGTGACCACAATTCGGTTATGTTCACTTTAGCGATGGAAAGGGATAGGTATATACCGCAGGGCAAGAGTTATAGCTGGAGGAAAGCTGGAGGCGATGAGGCAAGATTTAGGATGCATAGGATGGAGAAGGAAATTGCAGGGGCTGGGCACAATTGAAATGTGGTGCTTGTTCAAGGAACAGCGACTGCGTGTCCTTGAAAAGTACGTCGCTGTCAGGCAGGGAGGAAGTGGTCGAGCGAGGGAACCGTGGTTTACCAAAGAAGTTAAATCTCTTGTCAAGAGGAAGAAGGAGGCTTATGTAGAGATGAGGCGTGAAGGCTCAGTTAGGGCGCTTGAGTGTTACAAGTTAACCAGGAAGGACCTAAAGAGAGAGCTAAGAAGAGCCAGGAGGGGAAATGAGAAGTCTTTAGCAGGTAGGATCAAGGAAAACCCTAAAGCTTTCGACAGGTATGTCAGGAAGAAAAGAATGACCAGAGTAAGATTAGGGCCAGTCAAGGACAGTAGTGGGAAGTTGTGCGTGGAGTCTGAAGAGATAGGAGAGGCGCTAAATGAATATTCTTCGTCAGTATTCACACAGGATAAAGGCAATGTTGTCGAGGAGAATACTGAGATACAGGCTATTAGATTGAGCTTAATGAGGAGGAGGTGTTAGAAATTCTGGAAGGTGTGAAAATAGATAAGTCCCTTGGGCCGGATGGGATTTATCCTCGGATTCTCTGGGAAGCTAGAGAGGAGATTGCAGAGCCTTTGGCTTTGATCTTTATGTCGTCATTGTCTTCAGGAATAGTGCCAGAAGACTGGAGACTAGCAAATGTTGTCCCCTTGTTCAAGAAGGGGAGTAGAGACAACCCTGGTAATTATAGACCAGTGAGCCTTACTTCGGTGGTGGGTAAAGTGTTGGAAAGGATTATAAGAGATAGGATTTATAATCATCCAGAAATGAATAATTTGATTAGGGATAGTCAACACGGTTTTGTGAAGGGTAGGTCGTGCCTCACAAACCTTATTGAGTTCTTTGAGAAGGTGACCAAACAGGTGGATGAGTGTAAAGCGGTTGATGTGGTGTATTTGGATTTCAGTAAAGCGTTTGATAAGGTTCCCCATAGTAGGCTATTGCAGAAAATACGGAGGCATGGGATTGAGGGTGATTTAGCGGTTTGGATCAGAAATTGGCTAGCTGTAAGAAGACAGAGGGTGGTGGTTGATGGGAAATGTTCATCCTGGAGTTCAGTTACGAGTGGTGTACCTCAAAGATCTGTTTTGGGGCCACTGCTGTTTGTCATTTTTATAAATGACCTGGATGAGGGCGTAGAAGGATGAGTCAGTAAATTTGCGAAAATACCAAAGTCGGTGGAGTTGTGGATAGTGCGGAAGGATGTTGCAGGTTACAGAGGGACATCGATAAGCTGCAGAGCTGGGCTGAGAGGTGGCAAATGGAGTTTAATGCGGAAAAGTGTGAGGTGATTCACTTACGAAGGAGTAACAGGAATACAGAGTACTGGGCTAATGGTAAGATTCTTGGTTGTGTGGATGAGCAGAGAGATCTCGGTGTCCATGTGCATAGATCACTGAAAGTTGCCACCCAGGTTGATAGCGTTGTTAAGAAGGCGTACGGTATGTCAGGTTTTATTGGTAGAGGGATTGAGTTTCGGAGCCATGAGGTCATGTTGCAGCTGTACAAAGCTCTGGTGCGGCCGCACTTGGAGTATTGCGTACAGTTCTGGTCAACGCATTATAGGAAGAATGTGGAAGCATTGGAAAGGGTGCAGAGGAGATTTACCAGGATGTTGCCTGGTATCGAGGGAAGGTCTTATGAGGAAATGCTGAGGGACTTGAGGCTGTTTTCGTTAGAGAGAAGAAGGTTAAGAGGTGACTTAATAGAGACGTACAAAATGATCTGAGGATTAGATAGGGTGGACAGTGGGAGCCTTTTTCCTCGGATGGTGATGGCTCGCACGAGGGGACATAGCTTTAAATTGAGGGGTGATAGATATAGGACAGATGTTAGAAGTAGGTTCTTTACTCAGAGAGTAGTAAGGGCGTGGAATGCCCTGACTGCAAAAGTAGTATACTCGCCAACTTTAAGGGCATTTAACTGGTCATTGGATAAACGTATGGATGATAATGGAATGGTTTAGGTTTGATGGGCTTCAGATTGGTTTCACAGGTCGGCGCAACATCGAGGACTGAAGGGCCTGTACTGCGCTGTAATGTTCTTTGTTCTATGTCCTAGCACTGAGGGATTGCTTTCCTGAAGTCAACCAGCACTAAAGAGAGGTCAGCACTGACGGGGTGAGTAATGAGGGAGTGCTGCACTGTGGGGGCGTCAGCACTGATGGGGTGCTGCAGTGAGGGGCGTCAGCACTGAGGAAGTGCTGCAGTGAGGGGTATCAGCACTGAGGGAATGCTGCACTGTGGGAGTGCTGCACTGAAGGCAGTCATCACTGAGGGAGGGACAGCATTTAGTGGGGTCCGCACTGAAGAGGGATCAGCACTGAGGAAGTGTCAGCACTGAAGGGAGGTCAGTCGTGAGGAAGTGGAGCACTGAGGGAGTGCTGCACTGAAGCCTGCCAGCACTGAAGGGAGGTCAGCACTGAAGGGGTGAGTACTGAGGGAGTGCAGCACTGTGGGGGCGTAAGCACTGAGGCGGCGTCAGCACTGAGAGAGTGCTGCACTGAGGTCGTGCTGCACTGAAGGGAGGTTAGCACTGAGGGAGTGCTGCACTGTGGGAGGGCTGCTCTGAGGGAGTGCTGGACAGAGTGGGGGCTGCACGTAGAGGGGTCAGCAATGAAGGTAGTCAGCACTGAAGGAAGTCAGCACTGACAGGGTAGGAAGTGAGTAAGTTGTGCGCTGAAGGAGTGCTGTACAGAGGGGGATCAGCACTGAAGGAGTGCTGCACTGAAACCAGCCAGCACTGAAGGGAGGTCAGCACTGACGGGGTGAGTACTGAAGGAGTGCTGCACTCTGGGGGCGTCAGCACTGAAGGTGGTTCGCACTGAAGGGAGGTCAACACTGAAGCTGTCAGTACTTGGGGAATGCTGCATTAAGGGACTGCTGCTCTGCGTCGGGTCATCACTGAGGGAGTGCTTCACTGTGGGGTGTCAGCTGTGAGGGTCGTGGGAGGGTCAGTGCTGTGAGACTGTCTGAGGGATGTCAGCACTGAGGGAGTGCTGCACTGAGGGAGTGCTGCACTGAGGGGTGTCAGCACTGAGGGGTGTCAGAACTGACGGGTGTCAGCACTGAGGGAATGCTGCACTGAGGGAGTGTTGCACTGAGGGAGTGCTGCACTGAGCGGTGTGAACACTGAGGGAGTGCTGTACAGAGTGGGGTCAGCACTGAGAAGTGACAAAGCTGAAGGGTTTCCGCACAGAGGGAGCGCTGCACTGAGGACGTCCAGCACTGAAGGGAGGTCAGCAGTGATGGGGTAAATGCTGAGGGAGTGCTGCATTGAGTGAGGTCAGCACTGACGGAGTGCTGCACGGAGGGACTGCTGCACTGAGCGTGCTTCGCACTGAGGGGTTGCTGGATTGAGCGGAGTCAGCACTGAGGGAGTGCTTCGCTAAGGGGTGTCAGCTGTGAGGATGTACTGCTCTGTTGGAGGGAGTGTGCTGTGAGACTGTCCGAGGGTCAGTATTGAGGAAGTGGCGCACTGAGTGGGTCAGGACTGAGAACGTGGCGCACTGAGGATGGTCAGCACTAAGTGCGGTCAGCAAGGAGGGAGTGCTGCACTGACGGAGTGCTGCACTGAGGGGGATCAGCACTAAGCGGGGGGTCAGCACTGAGGGGGGACAGGTCAGTTCATCAATCCCCACAAATTGGACCTCTCACAGTATGCCATATCCTTTGTCGTGATCCTCGCAGCAGCTGCACTCCCTCAGTGCGGTCCCTCTGATAATGCAGTGCTCCTTTACTATTGACATTCTGACAGCACAGCACCCTCTTCATATTGGCCCTGTGACAGTCCAGCACTCCTTCAGTACTGATCCTCCAACAATGGAGCATTCCCTCAATACTGACCCCCAGTGCAGCACTCCATCAAGAGTAACACTGCAGTACACCCCTAATATTACCCCACTGTCAGTGTGGAACTCCCTCAGTGATGACACTCTAATAGTACATCATTCCCTCCGGCAGTGTTGCACACGCTGAGCATCAACCCACTGACAGTTTCAGCATTCCCTTAATATTGACCAACTCACAGTGCTGCACTACCTCAATGATGACACTGTAACAATGCAGGATTCCCTCAGTACTAGCTCTGCAACAGTTAAGCACTCAATCATCACTGACCATCTGTAAGTACAGCACACCCCTAATATTGATCCTGTGATAGTGCAGCTCTCCCTTAATATTGGTCTTCCGACAGATGGCACTTCCTTGATGAAGACACTCTGACAATGCAGTTTTCCCTCACTACTTATCTTCTGACAGTGCAGCATTCTGTCATCATTGACTCCTTGATAGTGTCGCAATATACTTCTTATTGGCCCTCCGACAGTGCAGCACTCCCTCTGTTCTGACTCTACAACATTAATATTGATCCCCTGACGGGCGGTTCTCTTTCAGTACTCACCCCCGCAAAGGGAAGCTCTCCCTCATCTTCAACCCTCTGACAGTGCAGCACTCCCTTAATATTAACCCACTACCAGTGTGGCACTGCCTTACAATCGAACTTCTGACAGTGCAGAACTCCAACAAAATGATCCTCTGAGTTTCGCACACACTCAATATTGGCCCTCCAACAGTGTAGCACTCCCTCAGTGCTGACCGTCTGACATTGATACGCTGATAGTGTAGCAATCCCGTAATATTGACCCACTGACACAGCAGAACGCCCTCAATATTGGCCTTCTCACAGTACTGCACTGATCCTTCGGCAGTGCAACGTTCCCTTGATATCAATCTTCTGACTTTATCGCACTCCCTCAGTACTAACTCTCTGAATGTGCAGCATTCTCTCAGCACTGATTCTGTGATATTTCAGCACTCCCACATCATTAACCCTCTGATAGTGCAAAACTCCCTTTATATCAACCCTCCAACAGTGCACTATTTCCTTAATATTGCACCTCTGATTGTGTGATACTCCCTCAGTGTGAAACGCTGACAATGCAGCACTCCCTCAGAAATAACTCTCTGATTAAGCACTTCTTCTGTACTAAATCTCTGAAAATGTAACATTCTCTCATTACTGACCCTTTACAGTGCTGCACTGCCTCAGTACTCACTCACCAAAAGTGCAGCCCTCCATTTCTAGTGACCTTCTGACAGCGTG
>NW_025978928.1:5329-6299 GCF_021869965.1 Rhincodon typus | reverse complement strand
AGTGTCTGAGTAGGACAGGATGTCTCAAAAAGAGGCAATGCCAATCTCTTATCACTCCTCAGCTACAGCCAAGACTGTCCTTGCCTCAAGGTCAATTCCACTTCAGAGACTTAAGCACATCATCTATACGGAAATTCAGGCCTCACCTTCTCTTTCAGCTGAACACTAAATGCCTGATAATGTGTCTCAAAGGACAGGAGAAACACTCTCCCAAGTAGCTTCACCAAGGATGCATAATTGAAGTTTAACTGGTCGGAAAGTTTAGTTCACCTGCACATCTGCCAATGTGGTATACTGCATCCGCTGTACCCATTGTGGCCTCCTCTACATCGGGGAAACCAAGCGGAGGCTCAGGGACCGCTTTGCAGAATACCTACGCTCGGTTCGCAATATACAACTGCACCTCCCAGTCGCGAACCATTTCAACTCCCCCTCCCATTCCTCAGATGACATGTCCATCCTGGGCCTCCTGCAGTGCCACAACGATGCCACCCGAAGGTTGCAGGAACAGCAACTCATATTCTGCTTGGGAACCCTGCAGCCCAATGGTATCAATGTGGATTTCACGAGCTTCAAAATCTCCCCTCCCCCTACCGCATCCCAAAACCAGTCCAGCTCGTCCCCGCCTCCCTAACCGGTTCTTCCTCCCACCTATCCCCTTGTCCCACCTCAAGCCGCACCCCCATCTCCTACCTACTAACCTCATCCCGCCCCCTTGACCTGTCCGTCCTCCCTGGACTGACCTATCCCCTCCCTAACTCCCCACCTACACTCACCTTTACTGGCTCCATCCCCGCCTCTTCGACCTGTTTGTTTCCTCTCCACCTATCCTCCCCCCTATCCATCTTCTATCCGCCTCCCACTCTCTCCCTATTTATTTCAGAACCCCCTTCCCCTCCCCCTTTTCTGATGAAGGGTCTAGGCCCGAAACGTCAGCTTTTCTGCTCCTATGATGCTGCTTGGCCTGCTG
>NW_025978928.1:0-5319 GCF_021869965.1 Rhincodon typus | reverse complement strand
ATTTCTGAATAAGGGTCCAGACCCGAAACGTCAGCTTTTCTGCTCCTCTGATGCTGCCTGGCCCGCTGTGTTCATCCAGCTCTACACCTTGTTATCACAGTTCAATGGAATCACTTTGTAGTATGTATGTTTAGGCAAAAATAGAGGGTAGCCCTCCACGTACAGCTTTCTGGGGTGCATGCTACCTTTTCCCCACATTATAATCGGATAGCCTCAGTTCTGCTGACAACGTTTCATTGTGATTTTTGAACACATAGGCATTTTGTATCATTCAGACTTTTGGGGGTGGAAAGGGGTTTCTTTGAGTGACAACAAAGCCAGTCTGCTTTCATCCAGTGTAATTACAAGAGCAAAATTTAGTGTGTGGTGTCAAGGACTGAGTTTTGCAGGAACAGTATGATGCATTTCTTTCACTGTGTTTCAGGCCAGAGTGCAGCTCTTTAAATGAATGCAACATTGTTTGCGAATTTCTAATAGTAACTCAAGAGCTACTTCAGACACTTGACCATTGAAATAGGAGTTTACTCTGATTAATGAATTCAATGCAGCAAATGCTGAACAGCAATATGACAAATTCAATGGGATCTCCCAAGTAATCACCAAAAATATAATTGAGCAGCTACTTCAAACAATGTCCTTTTTTGTGGTATGTGGAAAAGGAAGAAAGAAAAGTATTATTAGACATGACATTGAATTAATTTTTATGCAACTTCCAAAATGTTTTATTTACACCAGTTTTATCAATTACATGACTATTTAACTTTACAACCTCATGCTGGTAATGATTTTTATCTGTAGACTTTCTGTAAGCTAATCAAGTAGGCAGCGCCTCAGTTAAAAATCCTCAATGCCTGATTGTGGATACCCAATACCCCAATGTCCATGTCCTCAAACAACAAGTCCTGTGCACCTGTATCTAAGCTGTCTCTGACCCTGTACCTGTCTCTGATCCTGTCTGTCTCCCTCTTTCTTTCTGTCTCTCTATGTCTCTGTTTCTCTTTCTCTTTTTGTCTCTCTGTCTTTCTGTCTCTCTGTTTCTTTCTTTCTCTCCAACTCTCTGTCTCTCTCCATCTTTCTCTCTCTATGGCTCTCTCTGTCTTTCTATCTCTCTCTCTTTCTCTCTCTCTGTTTCCTGTAAAATATACCTAAAGCCCACTTATTTTCCTCACTACGTTATGGTTTTTAACCAATAAGGCAGAGACTTTATAAGTGTGAACCAATCACAAAGTGCCCCCTGAATGAAGTGAAAGTACCTGAAGAGAAGGGATTGAGTCCTGACAAGCAAAAAGGATTATTTCAGCAAACCCTGTGGACAGGGTCCATTGAACTGCTTAAGGCTTAAAGTACTAAATGCCTTACTCTTACTATATTTATCAATGTTTCTGTGACACCAATGATTTCTATCTGTCTGATTACATGTGTATGTGTCTGGAGGGGGTGGATGGTAGTTAGGGTTTTCATAGAAGTGTACAGAAATTGCCCATCAAGTCTGCACAGCCAAAAATACACTAAATCTGAACTAGTCCCACCATCCAGCATTAGGCCCATAACTTTGAAAATTCTGATGCTTCAAGTGCTGATCCAAGTATCTTTTAAAGGTTATAGGGATTTTTGCCTCCCAGGCAACACATTCCAGACCTCTACCATCCTCTGGGTGAAAATGGTTTCCTCAAGTTCCCTCTAAACCTTCTGCATCTCACCTTGAAATTAAGCCCCCTTGTTATTAACCACGTTTAACCATGTTTAAACCATTATTAACCTTGTTATTAAGGACAACAGCTCTTTTCTTTCCACCCTACCGATGCCCCTCCTGATGTTATACACTTCTGTTAGGTTCCGTCACCCCACCCCACAAAATCTTCCCTGCTCCAAGAAACAAATAACCTGAATTTATCCAGTTTCTCTACATAGATAAACTGCTCAACTCCTGAAAACATCCTGGCGAACATCCTCTGCAATCACGACCATCCTATAATAGTGTTGTGACTAGACTTGCACACAATATCCCAGCTATGGCCTAACCAAAAACCTGTACACCTCCAACATAACCTTCTGGCTCTTATAATCTACGCTTCAACTGATAAAGGCATATGCCTTCTTAAGTACTCTATTATCTTGTCTTGCTGTCTTCAGGGATCTGTGAACAAGCTCCTCAAGATCCCTCTGTTGTTCTTAGCTTCCTAGTGTCCTACCATTTACTGACTACTCCTTTGTCCTGTTACTTCTTCTAAAGTTCATCACCTTACACTGACCAGGGTTAAATTTCATCTGGCACTGATCTGCCCATTTAACCAATCTGTCTATACCCTTCTGTAACCTCAGATCTTCTTCCTCACTGTCAATATCTGGCCAATCTTTGTGTCATCCATAAACTTGCTTACCAGCCCCCCAACATTCTCAGCTAGATAATTTTTTATATATCATAAACAAAAGGGGAGGCAGCAGCCTAGTGGTAATATCACTGGACTGTTAATCTGGGGACCTGGGTTCGAGTCCCCCCATGGCAGATGGTGGAATTTAGATTCAATAAATATTGGAATTAAGAGTCTCATGATGACCATGAGTCCATTGCTAATTGTTGGAAAAGCCCATCTGGTTCACTAATGTCCTTTAGGAAAGGAAGCTGCCATCTTTACCTGGTCTGGCTTACATATGACTTTAGACCCACAGTAATATGATTGACTCTTAATTGCCCCTTGGGCAATAAATGCTGGCCTAGCCAGTGATGCTCTCATTCTGTGAATGAATAAAGAAAATTAAGATAAGGGACTTAGCACTGACCCCTGTGGTATGCCATTGGACACCAATATCCAGTCACATAAACATCCTTCTACCACTGCCCTCTGTCTCCTGCCAGTAAACCAATTTTGGATCCAACTTGCCAGGTTACCCTGGATCCTGTGTACTTTTACTTTTTTTCTCATTTTCCCATGTGGGACCTTGTTGAAGGCCTTACTGAAATCCATATACATCAACTTAGGGCAGCACGGTGGCTCAGTGGTTAGCACTGCTGCCTCACAGCACCAGGGACCCAGGTTCAATTCCACCCTCGGGCGACTGTCTGTGTGGAGTTTGCACATTCTCCCTGTGTCTGTGTGGGTTTCCTCCCACAGTCCAAAGATGTGCAGGCTACGTAGATTGGCCATGCTAAATTGCCCGTAGTGTTCAGGGGTGTGTAGATTAGGTGGGTTATAGGGGGATGGGTCTGGGTGGGATGGTCCAAGGTTTGGTGTGGACTTGTTGGGCCAAAGGGCCTGTTTCCACACTGTAGGGATTCTATGATTCTATAACTGCCCTACCCTCATCTACATGCCTGGTCACCTCCTCATAAACTTCAGCCAGATTTATAAGACATAGTTTCATGTTCACCATTACTGACGCTAAATTTCAATCAAATTTGAAGTCTAGGTGAGATTTGAACCCACGTGAGTCTGGGCCTCTGGGTTACCAGCTAAATGACATTGCTGCGTCTCCACCGTACTTGACTCTGGTGGGACTGGTTTTACCTGGTAGAATTATATGTTGACAGTTCATAATCGTTTACTTGTAGCAAAATCAATTTGGTGTAGTAAATAATAATTTTTTAAAGTACAGAATCCTGGTCCACGCTTTCTGATAGCCTGGGTCTAAAAAATAAACAGGTAAATGGTGAGTTTAGCATACTTTTTAAACATATTTTGTGACAATTCTGGGACGAGTAGGTCTTGATTTCTAGTTGCCTGTACCAAAGTGACAAAAGGGGCTACATCTCCCCTTCGGTCCTCTTTTTGATGATGAAAACACATTTCATTCGGTAAGCCTATTTTCGTAGCTCAGAATTCTGAGTCGCTATGTTGTCTCTATTGTTCTCCTTTGAATTCCCTCTCAAAGCATCAATGCCTGTTTGACATTGTGGCCCTCAGAAGTGTAGAGAATATTCTAAACATAATTTGAAGAATTCCAAATGGAGACAATTTAGTGAGTGGCATTTTGTTTCATTTTGAATTCTGGGTTTACCATTTCTTGCTTTCTCACATTGTTCCTCACACCATTACAAGACATGCAAGAGTAACTGAATGATGACACCTCTTTTTCTGTGGAGAGGAACATGACCTTCATTCACTGATGTGGCTGACTCTGGGAATGTAGCAGAGGATTGGGACACTAAATTCATTTCCTGCTGCTCTCTGACTGCTTTGATGGTGACTTTTAAAGCAATTAATTTGCAATGAGGTTTCATTTTAATTAAACACACGGGGGCTTGATTTGAATAAATAGTCAGCGATTTTATGCTTTTACCCTTAAATGCAATTACTCTATTATATCAGAGAATTAAGAGAGAAATGTTAAAAGGCACACTTTTATATTCTTACCTTTTTATTCATTTATTGGTTTTTATTGGAATCCTGCCCACAAAAGCATGCTTTTACAAAATTAAATTGTAGTGATACATTACAAAGTAGGAGTAGGTTAGCAAAAAAATTAGATAATTAATTTTTTTTTGGCTTTGAGTGCTGCTTAACTTGAGTAATTGCTGTCACAGGTGTTAAAACATCTGGCTACCTGTTCAAACCAAAATAGCAAGAGATAATTCTAAAATGTGGTAAGGGTATGCAGGTGATGACAATGCTTTGCAGGTTCTCTATTCACTCAGAGAGCAGTTGTTTTCACTCCAAATTCCAGTGTCAATTTCATGTATGGTTCACATGAAACTGCAACTTTGACTTTTGTAAGATCAGTTCACAGCTGGAGTTAGTGATGATCACAATCCTTCAAATATACTTTTTTTTGGTTTTAGGTTGTATATTTATTGTTATGTGTACTCTTATGATGGTGCTCTTTCAAATTTTCTGTCCTTCCCAACGACATTCCCTTTCTGAATTTTCAATCTCTTGTTATTTCTGCATCTGATGCATCTTGAACACACATTTGGTTAAATCATAATGGGAGTTTGACATAGATTCCCCAGAAATGTTTATTTCTCAGAATACGAAGGTCAGGAAAGAGGGGTAAATATAATTTAGCCAAATTGCTGTCTGCTTTTTGCTGCTCTAAGATTTCCTGGGCTCCTCGTGGGGAACTTCTACAAAGCTAGATCTTCAGTAGGTCAAATGAAGTGGGTCAGTTCCCTGGGGGATCTTAGCTGTTGTGCTCCTGAGTGAAACCTTCAACAGTGATTACCTTGTTGAGCCCAGCAGACTGGGATGACAAGTTATCCTTTATTTTTCCACTTATCCACCATGCATATGGCCTGAGATAACTAGGGCCTCCTGGCTCTTTATGCCAGAGATAGTAGGAACTGCAGATGCTGGAGAATCTGAGATAACAAGGTGTAGAGCT
>NW_025978927.1:257-6300 GCF_021869965.1 Rhincodon typus | reverse complement strand
GCGTCTTCCCTCATCCAACAGGATGGAATTGGAGGGAGTTGCAGAGAGAGACAGAGAGAGGGTCATGAAGAAAACAACTGTCTATTGACGGAATTTCTTTGGTTTACATGCTTTAAGCATTTGATGCTGACTTTTTGTTCCAGAGGTTTTATGGTACAATGTTTTGAAAACAGTGCACGCCCCAAAGTCAGTTGTGATATCTTTTCATGCCTCCCTGACTCTGTGATATCATCTGATTCCTCAAGCAGTCTCACACTCACTCTTACCCTAACTCTGCTCTTCAGATCTGAGCAGATGTCAATATCTGTCTCCTTATCCCACTTTGATTGTCAACTATCTTCCTCTGAGATCTTCCAGGTGAAAGCCAATTCTCAGCTTGCTTCTGGGATTGCTGGATGGGTCAGGATCGGGTTGTTGAGGTACCAGGTCCAATCTGAGCTTTTAGAGCTTTGGAAGGATTGGCAGTGCCCTGCTGCAGAAGAGGGCCCCATTGTGGAAGGAGGCACCATCTATGTCAAGGTACCCTATGAAAGGCATATGCTTCACTTTACCGCAGCTGTGGTGTCAACCCAATGGGAGGGGAAAATGCCTTCTCAGTAGTTATTTTTCATTCATTCATCAGACATGGATGTGACTAGCTGGCCAGCATTTATTGCCCCTCCCTAGTTGCCCTTGAGAAAGTGATGGTGAGCTGCCTTCTTGCACTGTTGCAGTACATGTGCTATAGGTGGACCCACAATGCCCTCAGCGAGGGAATTCAAGAGTTTGAGCCACCACCCTGAAGGAACAGCAATATATTTTCAAGTCAGGATGGCGAGTGGCTTGAACGGGAACTTGTGGGTGCTAGAACTCTCACTGTCTTTCTGGATGAAAGTGAGCATGGGTTTGGAAGGTGCTGTGTAAGGAGTTTTGGCAAATTTCTGCAATGCATCTTGTAGATAGTGCACTCTGCAAATACTGAGCCCTGCTGGTGGAGGGAATGGATGCTTATGGATGTAGTGCCAGGCAAGCAGGCTGCTTTGTCATGGATGGTGTCAAACTTCTTGAATCTTGCTTGAGCTGCTCCCATCCAGGCAAGTGGATAGTATTCCATCACACTCCTGGCTTGTGCCTTGTAGGTGGTGGACAGGCTTTGGGGAGTCAGGAGGTGAGTTAATTGCTGAAGGATTCCTAATCTCTGACTTGTTCTTGCAGCCACAGTATTTATATTATGAGTCCCATTGAATTTCTCTGATACAGTGTTGGCTACGGCACTAGTGTTTGGGCGGGGATAGTGGGGATAGTTTGATTGTAGGCGGTGTCACCGGGTCCTAAAGCCGGTGAATGACCTGTTTCTTGGCAAGTTTGCTCCTCTATGTTCAATCAACCCAATAATGGACAGCTAATGATAGAGACCTGATTGTGCCACTCTGGCAGGTGTTGGCATTTAAAGGTGATGCCTCCATCTCCAAACCGATGACCCAAAGCCCGCAACACAGTTGTCCCCCTGTCCTGACCCTAAATCTTCTTCCAGTCTCATTACCTGGAGCAGAGAGATTCTGTCTAGACTATTGCTCTGAGTCTAGTCTCACATGCACTCTCAATCCCATCCCTCCCAGAATTGGTTCTTGCTAGCTAGGCCCCTTCCTAAACTATTTGTTCATTTCTCTCTCCAACTCACTTCAAATCCCTGCAGAAAACTGACTTCCTCAACCACAGTTACTGTCCTCTTTCTCATGTAATCTCCTTGGTTTTCTTGTTTAACTTGATCTGATCCCTGTGAAGTAGCCTGAGACATTTCTTAAGTTAAATAAAATAGCTGCTCCTGTACAAGGCCCTACATTAAGATAAGGCAAACCACAACAAATGTAAAAGATCTCTGTAAAGATCAGTGAACCCCATACAGGACTTTTTTTTTCTATTCATTTCGTGGGATGTGGGCATCGCTGGCCGGCCAGCATTTCTTGCCCATCCCTAGTTGCCCTTGAGAAGGTGGTGGTGAGCTGCCTTCTTGAACCATTGCGATGGTGAAATCTTTGCTGCTGCATTTTGAAACACAGGATTTGAACCTGTTGGCTTCACAATTGCAATCTTCTCCTGAGCAGTCTCCCACCTTCAGTAAACTTCAGTTCATCCAAATCCCTGCTGCTCAGATCCCAAAGTAGCACCAAGTCTCATTCTCCCAGCACTGTTATATTCACTGACCTATGCTGGATCCCAGCCCTCTAATGCCCTGATATCAGAATTCTCCTCCTGTTTTCCATGGCCTTGCCTCTTCCTAACTCTGTAATCTCCTCCAGCCCCACAATCTTTGGAGATCCCTGAATTCCTCTCATACTGGCCTCCTCTGCTCCCTGATTTTATTTAGTCCTCCATTGGTGGCTATGCGTTCTGTTGCCTGGGCTCCAAACTCTGAACTCCTTCCCTTCATCCCTCTGTAGCAGCTTGTGATTGATCAAGTGAAATAAAAACCAGCAAGAAGGGAGGCCAGAAATACAGGAACAACAACTGAAATAAACAGGGCATCAAAACTGGCCAAAAAGCAAAGTATGCTGGGACAGACACAAGAGACAATTCTGCCTGGGGACAAGGCCTTACAAGATCTAAGCCCAGACAATCAAAACCAGAGAGCCACCAGAACACATTAGGAAGTGTGAAAGGGCAATTCAGCTCTCCCTGACAAACAAACAACACTAGATGCATGGGGCAGACATACCTCAGTAAGACAGAAGACCTGGTGAATATTCTGGGATAAAACCAGACTTCCACGCCCAAGAGCAGGCACATCGAAGGAGTTGGTGGTAAGCAAGACATTGAGAGCCATTACTGTCACATGTATTCAATGTAAAAATACATTGAAAAGAGTGTACCTTTGCCTCACATATATGGCACCATTCACATTAGCCTAGAACAAGATAAGAAAATAAAAGATAACTTAAGAGAGTCCAACTTTCCTTTCCACTGCTGCAGTCCCACTCAGGGCCTTTCCAGCCCATACCATGCTACCGCCAGCATTCTGCTCTGTCCTGCTTTCCCTGGCACTGCCTCACCAACCCGTAGTCACCGGCCCATGCTCAATCTGCTGCTGCTGCAGAACACAACCCACCCGTTCAGCTCCTGCTACATGGTTCCCGGCCACGACCCAGCTTATTTCCGACTCCTTAGGTAGGTAGTTGAAAGGGGTGAGGTGGGGATAGAATTACTACTGAGGGAGGGAGAAGGAGGGAGAAAAGAAAGAAACAACAAAGAAAGAAAGAGAAAGAAAACTGGTGAGTTACATCATTTCAAGGTGGCAAGGCTGATTCATTTGATACCTCTAGTATCTCTGATTTGTCTCGTCCTTGGAAAATTCTGGAAAGTAGCCAGGAGGATATAAGAACCCAGCCTGACAGGACTCAGGGAACCCCACGCTCCAGCCCACTTAGAGGCATGTTGGGATACAGTGGTGACCAGAGTAACTCACTCTCCGACCAGAGAGAGAATCAACCCATGAAGAGAGGAACAGAGCAAATTCGACAGACCAGCAAAACTTTCAAATATCTGGGAAGTATTTTAAGTTTCTAAAGAATCGGATAGCTAGAAATAGAGCTGTTAAAAGTGTATAGTTTAGCTCCTAACCTTTTTGTCTTCAAATAAAGTTGTGACCTCGTTCACTGATTGCGGACTCGTGCTGTGTAGCCCTTTCCTGATACATGCTAAAGCGCCTGGGTAAATTAATATTGTGTACACTGGACGAGGAGTCTGCAGGGTCTTAGAGACACCTGTTACAGACAGTACCTCCCTTCCTAAAGATCTATCATTTTTGACTGGTCTGTCCCAATATTGCCATCTGTGACTCTATGTTAGATTCAGGTTAATATGTGCGCCTGCGAGATATTGCGGCAGTGTGCTCAGTGTGAAATCCTTTTTCCCTGACAACATGATAGGTAAGGTCAGCTATGACAGGCCAACCCGAAACCACTTGAGACCCACAGTGTGATCAAACAGACATATGTTCTGGCATAAACATTCTTTGATACATTCTTCTCTCTGCTGCTGTCATAGGCTTTTGTACCATCTACAGAGGGGTTCTACTCACATAACTACAGTAACAGAAAGTTGTTCAGCCTTATTAACCTGTGGTCAAAGTCCAATGTGCACCCTAACACAGCTGCGTTAACTGTAACAATCTATATTAAGAAACACTTTCAACAGCAAATGGATCAATTCTCTGACACTGACTGGAATCTAGCATCAGGAGCACAAACATCATGGCCCAGGGTGCATTCATCCACCATCTATCAGCGTTGGTAATATGATGTGAAAGATAGCTTCACATATCTAGGCTCCACAATCACCAGCAATCTCTCACTTGATGCTGATATCAATACACTTCAAAAAAGCTACAGTAATGTCCAAGCTGAAAGGGATTGTGGAACAACTGAGAGCGTCAAACTGTTAATAAAACAAGTCTGCATACACGAAGCACAACTCTACAAGTGCTAAGACCTCAATAACACACCCCACACAGGAAAGGCCAAATAGTTGCCATTTTTGCTGTCTCAGACGTATCCTTGGCATCACTTGGTAGGACTACGTCACCAACGCAGAGGTTTTGAACACTGCTAATTTTGTCAGCATGCACCCATTATTAAGGCATCATCATCTGCTCTTATTCAGCCAGGCTAATTGGATGGATAACTGCTACATACCCAAACACCTTCTGTACAGTGACGTGGACACGGAGTCACAACCTCCTAATGTCGATCCCTCTGCTACAAAGACACTTTCAAGCAAGAAATAAGATGGCAGGCATTGACACTGACGACTGGGAGATAGTCACTAAGGATGATGACCTCTGGAGGCTGATAGTTTGGAGGGGCAGTCAAAGAAGTGAGCAGATGTTAAAAGCTCAGCTAGCTAAGAGGATCTGGAGAAAACAGAGGCAAGTGAATCATGTACCATCTCAGCCTATTGCCTCGGTCTGCAGCAAGTGGGTCAGTACAAGACTTTCGTGCCATACCAGATAATGCTTAACACAGACTTACGGTCATCATAGAAGATGGAAGGTTGCCACTTGGTAAAAACTGGGAGTGGGTTATTGGATTAAAGGTGCTACAGGAATGCCTTTTTGTTGCTGTTTTCACCAAGAACAGGAAACAAAATTGACCACAAAGAATGAGAAAAGAGTTATTTAAATGTTGGGGGGGTATTCAACAGAACTCTCTGGGAAGTTAAAAGATCCATCAACTAAGGGAGATCGTTTGCTTAGAACAAAAGTAAGAATGTGGGAATTTGGACAGAATTTGCATTTGAGTTGAATCATTTATTGTAACATGTATTCAATATAAAAATACAGTGAAAAGTGTGTGCCTTCGGTGTACATACATGGCACCATTCTCGTTAACCTAGAATAAGGTAAGGAAAAAATTTCTTAAGGGAGTCCAAATTTCCTTTCCTCTGCTGCAGTCCCACTCAGGGCTTCAGAGACCACACCGTGCCTTCACCACAGTCCCGCCCCAGACTTTCCAGACCTCCCCATACTGCTGTCACCTCACCAGCCCCGCTCTCACGGTCACTGCCTCACCGACCCCGCTCTCACCATCACTGCCTCACCGGCCCTACTCTCACTGTCACTGCCTCACCGACCCCGCTTTCACCGTCACTGCCTCACCGGCCCCGCTCTCACCGTCACTGCCTCACCGTCCCCACTCTCACCGTCACTGCCTCACCGACCCCGCTTTCACCGTCACTGCCTCACCGTCCCCACTCTCACTGTCATTGCCTCACCATCCCCACTCTCACTGTCATTGCCTCACCATCCCCACTCTCACCGTCACTGCCTCACCGTCCCCACTCTCACTGTCATTGCCTCACCGTCCCCACTCTCACCGTCACTGCCTCACCGGCCCCACTCTCACTGTCATTGCCTCACCGTCCCCACTCTCACCGTCACTGCCTCACCGTCCCCACTCTCACCGTCATTGCCTCACCGACCCCACTCTCACCGTCACTGCCTCACCGTCCCCACTCTCACCGTCATTGCCTCACCGACCCCACTCTCACCGTCACTGCCTCACCGTCC
>NW_025978927.1:0-157 GCF_021869965.1 Rhincodon typus | reverse complement strand
CTCTCACCGTCACTGCCTCACCGACCCCGCTTTCACCGTCACTGCCTCACCGTCCCCACTCTCACTGTCATTGCCTCACCATCCCCACTCTCACTGTCATTGCCTCACCATCCCCACTCTCACCGTCACTGCCTCACCGTCCCCACTCTCACTGTCA
>NW_025978926.1:0-6300 GCF_021869965.1 Rhincodon typus | reverse complement strand
AGACAACAAGGTGCAGAGCTGGATGAACGCAGCAGGCCAAGCAGCATCATAGGAGCAGAAAGGCTGACATTTCGGGCCTAGACCCTTCATCATATATGGATTTGTTTTCACCTGATTTTTTAAATAAAGATTATAATATCAATTGTTAAGAAAGATAAGATGATAACTGGTTCTATGCATATTTTAGATCTGGATACTAGGGTGTTTCCTATCACTTCCCTGCTTTCTTTTTGCATTGCTGTGGATATAATCCAACTGAACCAAAAGTCATTTTCTCCTCATATTTGGATAATTTATGTATTACCTCTTTAGTTCCTATGATATTATTTACATGGGGAAAGACTACAGAAAGCTACAGACCAGTGGTATTTAGGAGTCCTCCTCCACAAATCCTAAAAAGCTAGCACCCAAGTTCCGTTAGTAATAGCGAAGGTAATTGGAATGTCAGCCTTTATTTCACAAGGGAATGGAATACACATTTAGGGAGCTTTCGCTTTAAAAAAAAAAATTACAAGGCAGTAAATAGACCATAGCTGGGAATACCATGGACACTATTGGGGTTCCAATCCAAGGCAAGATATACTGGCATTGGAAGCAGTCCAGAGAAGGTTAACCAAGCTTTGGGATGGTCTTATGAGGTCTTGGGATGGTCTTATGAGGAGAGGAATATTCACTGGAATATAGAAGAATGAGAGAGAACCTTACTGAAACATGCAAGATTCTCAGAGGGTAGACTGATAGATGGGGAAAGGTTGTTTCCCCTCTTGGGAAGAGGGCATAATTTTAGAATAAGGGTCGCACATTTAACACAGAAATGAGAAATTTATTTTCTTAGATGGTCGAGAATCTGTGGAATTCTCTACCAAAGAAGGTTGTTTAGGCCTGGTCATTAAGTAATCAAGGTAGAAATACACAGATTTTTAACTCCATAAAGGGAATCAGGAGTTTATGGGGAAAAGACGAGAAAATGGAGTTGAGGATTAGTAATTACCTCATTAAAATGAGAGAACAGACTTGATGGCCTACTTCTGCTGCAATCCCTTATGGTCTTTTCACTTGAGGCAATATCCCTCTTAACATTTCCTACTGTTACGATATTGTCTTTGCTAGCTTCCTTGGAATAATCGAACGACCACCTTTCTGATCCCTTGGTTGTCTTAACCCCATTTTAGATCACTGCTATCATCAGTTCTGTTAATTTTAGGTTAATATTAATGTTAAATGTTATTAATTTGGCTACCCCAGCAATCCTTCTCCTTTCTCAATCATATAAAATTAAATTAAACAATCTTACTGGGGTCTGGGTGATGTGATATATGGTAGGATGTACAACAGAACTGAGTGACCAAATTGGCTGGGCCCATCTTGGCATCAGGAGCAATTCACTCCATCAGTTATGCTTTTTACAAACAGCATGGAGAGATTCACTCTAGACAATGGCAAGATATCAACTGATAGGCATTAACTCTTATTAAATGCCTCGTTAATGCCACAACTCACTGGTGTTAAAATTCAGCTCTTCCATTTTACCAAACAAGTTTGACATCAGGAAAACCCAATAGAATAAGTGTAAAGTAAAGTATGATGGCACTAATTCTGGCACAGGTACAGAAAGACACACTCCTTGTTCCTACATTATTGGACATTCCTCCAGATGGCTCAGACTGCTTTAACCCAGTGGCAAACTCTGACCAGGCTAGCAAGGTGTGAGGTCATTGTCTCCACTGCTGGTCCTGCGTAAGAGGATGCCCTGCCAGTGCAGCACCCAGTCGAGCAGAACCACCAGGTCCTTGCCTGTAAGATAGACTTCCCACTGTCTGCCATGTCCAGGGCAGTTCCAGATTGGTTGTGCTTATCTGCGTGCACAACAGGCTTTTTAAAAGCTGGAGTGGGTGCAAGTGGAGCCAATGCATTTCAGGTTGTCTGCTCAGTGGCAAGTTCTACCAGGAACAGTGCGTGGTAAGAGGGCGTACAAATCAAATGGGAGAGATGCCATTGGGTGGGATAGGTAATTAATGAGATACATTTGCTAAGATACTAGAGAAGACATGTGAAGCCTCATGGCAACAAATACTCCAAAACAACAAACGCTTCTGATATAACTTAGCCTTATCCAAAAATCACAAGATTCAGCCCATTGTACGAAATATTTTAATTCCAGGAGAAAAACTAACAGCACAGCGAGTATATCAAGTCTACACTGTACTATATCATTCAAACTACACAGTGTATAGCAATGTGTTATTCAAATTGGAAGGCTATTATTTCCATTAAAATATTATTCCAAATAAAACAGCAATATGGACACCACACACTCGCACCTCAAATAATTCTGGATCAACAGTACTTAAAGCACAACTGAAAAATCATAACTTTTAACCAATTGCCAAGCTAATTTTATTTTCAATTTACATAACTTATTTTGATCTTTTTCTTGGTCCTCAACATTTCATTGCATTCAACATATTTTTGTCAAAATAAAAAAAATGTTAAAACGAGATTTATAATGTTAGAAGAACACATTAATTTGCAGAATTTCTGTAACCTAATGATTTTGAAAATATCATCTTTAAATGCCGGTACACTTAAGTAACTTATCTTCCCACTTCAGGATAAGCTGAAAACATTTATCTTTGATGCAAATGTTACTTAAGTACTGATCAGAAATCCAAAGCTGAAAAAAGGTGACTTTTACCTTTTGTACTGTCTAATGTTTAGCAAATTTCAGAGATGCCCGTTTACGGTTATACATAATTGATATAATCGATGAAGGAAAAAAAATCATTGTAGAAAAATGTTGTACTGATAAATTATTTGATTTATTAAAACACAGAAACCTTAGAATTCCTTGCAGACCAAGTGGCAGGCCATAAAATTGAACATCTTTGGTGTAAAACAGCATTGGTTAAGCTGACAGTATGCTACATCATGTTAAAGCTGACGTCGACAAGTCTGTCATTCTATTCCTTTACAAAGAATCATCAAAAAAAAAGTGGAGAAAAGCAAAGCAATTTGGAATAGAAGCAATACAAGGCTCCTTTGTTCACGTTTTCCAGAAAAATTGCACCATACATGAATTAATATCAATGAAGTGGAATTAAATTCTCAGTATTTATTTGGAATGACGGAACAAGATTATTTCACGTACAACTTTAAATTAAAGCAATATTTGTACCCCATACCAATTCCTTACATGTTTGAATTAACAGATTGTAACATTTAATACCATTAAGGTTATTCATGGAACCCAGCTGACTGTAAAATATTTAACAATGCAATGACAAATTCTAACATCAGAGTAGATTTAGTATTGACATATCTTCAACGTGAGCCAACCTGCTGGAAAACACTGCAGCACAACATCTCTTCTATGTTTTCCTAAAGGGCATTTAACAAACAGCATAAATCTCAGTGTAAATTGACAAGTGCTGAAAAATGTACCTTTTTAAAAATCTTTAGAATTGATTCATCCTTTACAATTTATCCAATTTCCATAAAGCTAACAGCATAATTTAGGTTGAGAGCATAGTTTCAAGAAGACACTATTAAAGGTATGTAAATAATAAAGTCAATTTATTCTGATCTAATCTCTAACCAATTAAGAGGTCACATTTCCCCCTGTTCCTTTACCACATCTTCTACATCGGTTGAACTCTCAGAATATCTACGCTCACACATACTGCAAATATTGGATCTGCTTGCATGTGGCAGATCAATTATGTTAAGATCCATTCGTGTTCAAAGATTAACAAATTTAATTTTCAGAATCCCCACATGGAAATTATTAATAACAAGCTGCAATATAATGACTGTAATCACACTGAAAAATACAAATATTATAAGCAGACTAATGGAAGCTTATAAGGATTCTAAGACCTTCCCAGCAGTGACTGACTTTTTTGCTGTTTGTAGAATATATTTCTACATGAAGTATCTGGCTTTATTTTGAGCATTAACCAGAATTAAATAATTTTTCATCTGTTCATGCATTCACATTTTCATTTAAGAGATGTTTCCACCTGCCTGTTACAGGGGATAAATATTACTTGCAGCTACAGAACAAAGCCTGTGGTGTCTTCTTGCTTTGAGAGAAAGAAACAGAGTTGAGAAATGGTTTACAATTAATACTTTAAGAATATCTTTCAAACAGAGTACACAATGCCATAATAGTCCTTGAAATGCCCAACAAGTTATGATGATTTAGGTTCAATTTTCTGCTAAAAATGCATTTAGATAATCAAAATCATGCATGAATCTGCTTAGGAGGTCAGTGAAATAATGTAATTATTTATATTTTTTGCAGCCAAAAAGAATAATATTTTAGAAAAAGAAGGTTGTCTGGTGCATTTTTAATCAATAAAGCTGAAAACGTGTTTATCACCAAAAACAAAATCAGCATTTTTAGTGACAGCATCTCAGCTTAATACCTTGATTTTGATCATGGAAAATTACTTAAAATATACTGAACAGATTACTAGTTTGATTGACATACATTGGACTGCTTCTGAATAAATTTAATTTTAACAGGCAAAAAGATTTTAAAATGTGCCTAAAAATACGCTCACTTTGAAGAACCTCAATGAATGAATGACTGCCAACAGATGCAATAAGGAATTTGTTATCCTCATCATTTACAGCTTCAGGCAGAGCTATCTTTAACACAAGCTTTTAAAATTGTAAAAGACTTCATTTTTGACTTAACGGGAACTTTTTTTTTGTTTTTGTACCCTGCATGGTTTTGCCATTACATGTATTTCACATGCAAGCTATAGAGATTACAGTTAACTTCAATCTGTACAGTGCAAGTGCCTGGTTAATACAGTTGCCACTTGAAGGGCCTCACATTAGCCATAAGTAGACCCTGTGTGCTCTGACAGGCAAACTTACTTTTGCCCACGCCAGGTGTGGGGGCAGCCATCTTTCATTTCCATTACATATTTGAAATTCAGAAAAGGACAGAAGGCAGCATACACTGCGCTTTGAGCAGCAAGTCCCTGCTAATCTAGAAGACTGCCTAAACTACTTTTTCTCCTTGCACACATTCCTACTTAACTCTTTTATTTAAGTCATAGCCCAACAATCACCCCGAGCCTACAATTAGTCATGGCAACCATCATGATGTACTGCCTACACCTCCCTCCCAGTAGATATTATGTTGTTAATATTTGATGATCCCCACCTCTTCCTACAGCAACCCATGCCCTGCTGTCTCCAGCCCTCCTCCATATATGGAGCTGCATTCCACCAAACACCATCAAAATTATTTTCCCCTCTGCATGCCAGCATGCTAACTCCAATCACTTGGATTTTCCCAACTTCCCAACAATGTAGTGCCTCTGATAAACCATCTTGACTTTCAGTGAATCGATGTCATTACCCTCAATCAGGGGCTCTTCAAATTCATCCCTTAGCATTAAAACAATAGCAGCAGTACGAACTCCCCACTGGTTTGATACTGAAAGTGGCTGAAGATGAGAGGGCTAGTGCATTTCAGGATTCCGCAAGTTTTTATAATTTTGTGGTAACAACCTGACCATCCCTGTACAGTAATTTTCTAAGTACGGCGTTTTATGCCTCAGAAGAAAATCCCCTTAAATCCAATTTGTATTTCAATTTCTTTAGCTGCATAGCACTACAATCCAATTCAGGATGCCCACTTTAGATTTCATTTTTGAACTGTGCATACCTCAGAATATTCTTCAATCTGAATGGGTAAAAAAAGTCTCACTCTCACTCATCCTTTTCGCAGATGCCACAGAGCACTTGTTGAGGGTGCTGCACTGGCAAGAATACCAGATTAGCAGCAACATCTTCCGACAAGCCTGGAAAAACACTGGGCAGCTGCCCGTGAGGTGAAGGGAAGCACCACCTCTTCACTGCTGAAAACAAAATCTGAGCAAATATGTTCTAAAGTGGTTGCTATAGCAACAATATTTACCTCTTCATTTTGCTTCACGATCTTGCGTAAACAGTCAAAATTCAAAAGTAGTTTTAGCAACAGCACACGACAAAACATAAGCATGTCGCAAAAAAAAAGTATCAGATGCGTTAAGTAACTCACAGGCAGGATTTGACGGAGTCAGAAACACAAACTCATACTGGACTCAAAATGTTAACTATGTTTCTCTCTCAGCAGATGCTGCCAGACCTGCTGAGTTTCTCCAGCACTTTTTTTGGTAATGGGCTAGCGTGCTTAGTTTGGTGGTAGCAGACCCTTCAATCTAACCAGTCCCTGCTGAACATAATCCCAAACTAAACCAGTCCCACTCCTAGTTCGTCAGCCTTATCTGTAAGCCCCTT
>NW_025978925.1:0-6300 GCF_021869965.1 Rhincodon typus | reverse complement strand
TGGAGCTGGAGGAGAACAGCAGGCCAGGCAGCATCAGAGGAGCAGGAGAGTCGACATTTTGGTCAGGACCCTTCATCAGGACCCTGGCGAAGGAGTTCTGATGAAGGGTCCTGACGCGAAACATTGACTTTCCTGCTCCTCTGATGCTGCCTGACCTGCTGTGTTCCTCCAGCTCCACACTTTCGACTCTGACTCCAACATCTGCAGTTCTTGCTATCTTCAATATGATCATGGCTGATCTTTCAACTCAGTACCCGTTCCTGGTTTCCCCTCCATACCCTTTGAACTCTTTAATCCTAAGAACTATATCTAACTCCTTCTTGAAAACATTCAACGTTTTGGCCTCAAACATTTCCTGTGGCAGAGAATCCCACAGGCTCATAACTTACTGGGTGAAGCCATTTCTCCTCAGCCCTAAATGGCCTACACCATATCCTTAAACTGTGAGCCCTTGTTCTGTCATATGGAACATCCTTCCTGTGTTTACACTGTTAGAATTTTATAGGTTTCTATGAGGTTGCCCCTGTTATTCTTTTAAAAGTCCAGTGAAAATAATCCTAAGTGATCCAATCTCTGTTCATATGTCAGTCCTGGCATCCCAGAAATCACACCTTGTCCAGTCCTCAGTGTTTCCTCATCACCATCAGTAGCAGAACGTTATGGGGTATCTATACCTGTGTAACTCTTTAACAGGACTGGTGACTATTCCTAGCATAAAGACTATACCTATACTGCATTGGAAGCTGAAAACCACTTGATTGTCTGTGAAAGCGAGCGCAGAATTCCAACAGTTCTAAATCTGAAACAAAAACAGAAATTACTGGAAAAGCTCAGCAGGTCAGGCAGCATCTGTGGAGAGAAATCAGATTTAACGTTTCGGGTCGAGCGACGCTTCCTCAGTTCTGACTTTGATTTCTCTTCGCAGATGCTGCCAGACCTGCTGAGCTTTTCCAGCAATTTGTTTTTGTTTCTGATTTACACCATCTGCAGTTCTTTTGGTTTTTGTTTAGATCTAAATCTAACCTTTGGGCATTGCAGGAGCATTTGAATACAATCCTTTGTGAATGTAAGGTGTTTCACAGATCATAAAATACAGAAACAATGTGGCAACTGTTTCAAACAATCTGCCCTCTCTCACATTCCCAGGCACATAATCTTCAAACTCCTTTCTTACATCATTCATTTTTACATACACAATTACGGTTTTCCTACAAGTTAATTTCTGTTTAAGTCACTCATGCTTTGATCTTGCAAATATCATGGCCCTTCCAGACTCTCTGCAATTGAGCTCTGCCCTTTGAGAAGTATACATTTCAGGTCTAGTGGCTTTCAGTTAGCATTAATTCTATTTTGCAGTGTTGTGGTTACATAAGGTTCCCATACAATTAACTTGAATGAAAATAAGCATTCATTATAGACTGTGTTCATTATTTACAGCCAAAGTCTATGTACCAGAGCTTGAAACTTCTTCGCCTTTGTATGATTAGGGTCTCTCTCCTGCTTTCCAGCTGCCACCTGGTATTGAAGAACCGGAACTGTCTATTTCTATCTCTTCCAGACAGCCTTTTAAATCAGGGATTTCTCTGCTTTGTGTAGCCCCTTTCCCTTTAGGTGTACTGACATACTTTAAGTGATGTAGAGGTGGCCCAATTCCTAAACCCCAGCCATGCAATGCTGTCGTTAAATAGGAACATAGGAGAGAGAAGCACAGGAGCAGGCCAATCAGCCCATCGAGCTTGGCCCGCCAATGAATGAGATGGTTCATTATCCACTTCCATACCACTTCCCCGCATTTTCTCCACATCACTTGATGTTGTTTTTCTCCAGAACCTTGGTTTTGATCCTGCTCAGCTCCCACAACTGCTTTCCAGCTGCCACCTGGTATTGAAGAACCGGAACTGTCTATTTCTATCTCTTCCAGACAGCCTTTTAAATCAGGGATTTCTCTGCTTTGTGTAGCCCCTTTCCCTTTAGATGTACTGACATACTTTAAGTGATGTAGAGGTGGCCCAATTCCTAAACCCCAGCCATGCAATGCTGTCGTTAAATAGGAACATAGGAGAGAGAAGCACAGGAGCAGGCCAATCAGCCCATCGAGCTTGGCCCGCCAATGAATGAGATGGTTCATTACCCACTTCCATACCACTTCCCCGCATTTTCTCCACATCACTTGATGTTGTTTTTCTCCAGAAACTTGGTTTTGATCCTGCTCAGCTCCCACAACCCACTGCAACAGCACAGAAAGATTCGGTTATGTGCCTCAAGCATTTCAATGAGGTCCCAGCACAAGTAGCTGCCAGGATCTGTATGCAGGGGCTGCAGTCATTGGGTCAGATTTCTGGGCCTCTTCTTCCATCAGGCAACTGAACACACTGACAGTGGCGAAGTATGGAATATTTGTTTTATTTTCGATTCTCATGCAGCATCAAGCTGTACCATTTGAACCTGATTATAATAATAGTCATAGTGCTGTACAACATGGAAACAGATCTTTTGATCCAACTCTTCCAAGCCGACCTGATATCCTAAATTAATCTGGTCCCATTTGCCAGCATTTGGCCTATAATCCCTCTAAGCCCTTGCTGGTCATGTACTGCAGTGATTGGAACCGGGTGGATCGCATTGACTACAAGGTTCTTGATTGGGCTTGTTAACCTGGGCCAATCAGCAAGCCCTGGCTGACCAATGCAAATAGGGGACCGACTCTGATCTGACCGGACACAGCCAGTGTACAGTGCACTGTAAATAAAGGGTAACTTAGTGATGGGATACCAGCCTCTGTGCAGTTATTTCTTGTACCCTTCCAAATGCCTTTTAAATGTTGTATTTGTACCAGCCTCTACCACGTCCTCTGGCAGCTCATTCCATCCACTTACCATACTCTATGTGAAAAGGTTGTCCCTCAGGTCCCTTTTATATTTTTCCCCTCTCACCTTAAATCTATCCCCTCTAGTTTTGGACTCCCCCACCCCAGGGAAAAGACCTTGGCTATTCACCCTATCCATGCCCCTCATGATTTTATAAACCTTTATAAGGTCAGCCCTCTTCCTCCAACGCTCCAGGGAAAATAACCCCAGCCTATTCAGCCTCTCCCTACAGCTCAACTCACCAACCTCAGAGCTCTTGTGGCACAGCAGCAGTGACCTTACCTCTGAGCCAGGAGGCTTGGGTTTAAGTCCCACCTGCTCCATAGGTATGTCGTAACATCCCTGAATAATAGATTAAAAATATCTGAATTTACCATTGTGTGAAATGCAACAGGTCATTAATTTGTATTAAGTCTCACCTCATCAAGGGCTTACTCAGACTTCTTTTGGAGAAATTGAAGTTGCATGTTTGTAGAAGGATCAAAAAGCGGAATCATAAGGTGATATTATTCACACCCAGACTATATATAGCATTGTTCACTCAAGCAGAGATTAGATAGAAAGTGAAATGCTTAGATCACTATAAAACTGATTGACAACTTTGTCCCCGAAAGCTATATATGGCAGACCTGATTGGCCAGCAAAAGCATTTTTGTTAATTAACAATCCAATCCTTTTGAGAAAAATGAGACACTACCTAATGCATCTGCAATTATCATGATTACCTTTTGAACAATGGCCATGAACTGAGCTAATGTTTTTCTGTCCAGCTTGAGTGTAATGTTAGGGTGACTGTGTCAAAACCCTGGAACTACCTCCCTAACAGCACTGTGGGTGTACCTACAGCACATGCACTGCAGCAGGATTCACTGGAGTGGACCCACTACTCCAGGGAAAATTCGGGATATGCAGGAATGCTGGCGTCAAGGAATACACTTTTCCTGATAATTACTTAATGTCTTATCCTGTAAGAATAATTAAGTGAACAAAATCAGAAAGCTGCAGAAAGAATGGCTGGATTTTAATAGCTAACAGGAGTAACAGTTTATGAATGCTGATCAGCAATTCTAGAATTGAATTGGCATGCCTGAATTTCTAAACCATCTTATTTGCAAAATAACCTTGTCAGTACAGTCCCCACATGTTCCGCTAACATGTTGTCAGAGTCTCCATGGGGATTACAATGACCTAGCCATTGCTGTTGAACTGATTAATTTGGGGGTTGATGAATATTGATAGAATTAGCTTCAGTCAGAGCCTTACAGTTACGATTGCCATTCTAAATTGTTTATAATCTTAAGATGTTGCTACTGGTGGAAAACAAACAGAACTGATTGAGACACCATTTGCTGACATGTCAAGTCAAGACACATTCCTTCCGTCACCAGCTCACTCTCTATTTTAGCACTCACTTAGTGTTGCAGGAAGTACAGTCAAGAGGGACAAAAGGTATGTGAACCAATGAACATCACGGCATATTTTTGCATTGACTTCACTTGTCGTTGCCTCTAAAGCATGGCCACTGTGTTTATTGGTGGAGGGAGCTCACTCTTCATAATATGTGATGGTGCAGTTTGTTAGAAAGTGCAAAATCCTTTCAACAATGACTACATTCATGAATAGTAAAATCTGCAAAAGATAGCATGCAAGCTCTAGCAATACCATAAAGTTGGCTTGTCTATGAACCAAATGGGCCTTTTCTGTAAGTGCACAGTTAATGTGTTCCCTCCCCTCCATTGCTCATACAGATTAAAGACCAAGCCCACTATCAGGTCAAGAAAGTTGGAAAGGTATGAAAGGTGAAAAGGAGGAGGTCAGGAGAGTCAGAAGGAGGGGGGTAGAGATAACACGAAGTGGGGAAAAGTGGGAAACAGTGTGAAAGAAAGTAAAGTGGTAGATTTTGTGGGGATGGGAACGGGGGAAGGAACCAAAGAATTGTGAAAGACAGGAGAAAAGAATGAGGAAGAAATGGAAGGCACTGAAAGGGTAAGTGTGGTTTAGCCAGGGAGAGACTAGGGCAGGAGCATAATAGAAAATGTGAGAGACAGTGTGAGGACAGGAGGCAGATTGAGGGTCAATTTTCTATTAGTGAAAGGGGGCAGCTGCACACAGCATGGGCTCATCTCCATCATCATGAGATGAACTCAGGCGACTATTTCTCTTCTCAGGCATATGGGCAGGATGTTCATTTCCTAAAAGAGATGAGGGGGAATATTAGATAACAAGGTGTAGAGCTGGATAAACACAGCAGGCCAAGCAGCATCAGGGGAGCAGGAAAGCTGACGTTTTGGGTCTGGACCCTTTTTTCGTCAGCCTTCCTGCTCTGATGCTGCTTGGCCTGCTGTGTTTATCCAGCTCTACACCTTGTTATCTCAGATTCTCCATCATCAGCAGTTCCTACTATCTCTGAGGGGGAATATTGCCATGACTTTAGAATGAAATTTCAGTGCCCATGCACATGAGTGTGTGCTGAACAGCTGGAGACTGTAGTTTCCATTTTGAAAAGAAATGACACAGCAAATTCAAGCAGCTATAAGCTATTCAGGTTAGCGTCAGTAGATGTGAAAATTTAGAGCCTTTCAGAATAATAGGAAATATCCAGGCACCTTTCACACATTCTCCTGACACAAAGGAAGATCGCACTTGACAACCCTCATCGAGTTTTTGGAGATGGCTAGAGTGACAATAGGGAAAATGTAGTAGATGCAGTGTGTATGGACTTAAGCAAAACCCTTGTCAAGGGACACAACAATTGGGAGTTTATTGGAAAGAGTTAAAGAGTTGGATTTGGGAGTGCAAAGCAAAGTGGATAAAAAGATTGAAAGGATGAAATGGGAATTAAGGGCAGCTTTTCAGAGTGAAAATAATAGCATTTTAATTTTTAATTTTAAGAGTATGGTATCAAACTCATTATGATTCATCATGGCCACCCATGCCCAAAGTGATTTTACTTGTGCATTAAAGCAGTTTTCACCTCATGGTAAAGTCTGAGGTGAATCACATGAGCTGAGTGACCAGGAAGCTCGTTCCCCCACTGAGACCTTCTGGGTTTATGTTTGACTGCTATTTTTAAAGGTAGCCCAGACTGGCTTTCGTTGTTGGAGCCTGGGTTAGACATCCACACAGCACTAAAGATATCTGAGGACAAGCCAGGTCTCTAAGGCTGGCCCCAAGTTTCAGCAACACCTCCTTAAAAGTTCTGCTCCAGGCCATCAACAGACGGAGAAAGGTCCTCTGCCCCAGGAAGCAACCTTCTAGGAAGAAGTGAAAGTCACCAGGTACAGGCCTGTTACATGAGGTTAGGTATCTGCAGGGTCTCCACTGGGGCAACATTAATTATAAAGGCTGACTTTTGAATGAGATGTTCATGCATGCAGATAACCTTCTTGACACCAGAAGTCATAAAGGTCAAGATAACAAGGTGTAGAGCTAG
>NW_025978924.1:0-6300 GCF_021869965.1 Rhincodon typus | reverse complement strand
CTGCAGTAGAGACAACATTCTCTGATGAGAGTCAAACCAGGGCAGGCAAAGATGGAGCACTGAATAGTAACAGATTTAGTTCAAACACAGGAGATTTGTTCAGCCAGTAATAGCATGTATTGTAATAGTCACGGATGTGAAGTGAGTCGTGAGGGGAAATATTGCCACAAGCTGCAGATGGAAAACTTTTATAGGAACAGGAGTAGACCATTCAGCCCCTCAAGCCTGTTCTGTCATTCAATGAGATCATTGCCTGATCTGTGGCCTAACTTTCAATTTCCAAAACCTACCAAGCCTATCAATGAGGCTTCTCTGAAACAGACAAGGTGAATATTGAAAAACATTTAAAAGAACTGCAAATGCAGGGAAATCAGAAACAAAAACAGAAATTGCTGGAAAAATTCAGCAGGCCTGGCAGCATCTATGAAAGAAATCAGAGTTAACCTTTCGGGTCCAGTGACCCTTTGAGTGACCAGATGCAGTTGACCATTCCCTCTTTCCTGTAACGCTCTCCGGAACAGGTGAGGGCCATGAGATTGTCAATAACAACTGAGAAAACAGCAGGGCATGCTGAATCAGAATAACACCTATTTTGGTCTTTCACTTTTAAATCAACTGCAACAACTTATTCACTATTGTTTCAGAAAGAGGACAAGAGACGAGAAAATCAACTCAGTGTCATTGGGTCTGGGAACCATTGTTATTCTGACCTACATGTGAATCCATGCTATAACAATTAGTTTGATTCTGAACCATCCTTTGGGCAGTTAGAACGGATGATAAGAGCTTGCTGAGCCTGTGATGCCATGATCCCATGAACAAGCAAAAGAAAAATCCAATTACTGAAGTTACTTGTGAACCCACTGGTGTTTCATCAAGCTATATGACTGAGAGAATTTTTTCCCACACACAGAGTAGGTGAATGACCTCTCCCCAGTGTGTATTTGGTGGTGTACGGTGAGGGTTGATGATGTCCTGAACCCAGCCCCACAGTGAGAGCACATGAATGGTCTCCCTTCAGTGTGAACATGTTGATAGTACATCAGTCTACTTGAGCTTTTATAGCACTTCCCACAATCTGCACATTTAAAGGGTCTGTCTTCAGAGTGAACCTGTTGGTGTTTCAATGGGCTGGATGGCTGGGAGAAATCCTTCCCACACCTGGAGCAGGTGAATGGTCTCTCCCCAGTGTGGACCCATTGGTGTGTCAGCAGGTGGGATGACTGAATGAACTCCTTGCCACACTCACAGCAGGGAAACAGCCCGTTTCCAGTGTGAAACCGCTGTGAATGCCTTCTCACACACGAAGCAGGTGAATAGTTTCTTCCTGATGTGATTGCACCAATATGTTTGCAGCATGGATGGGGAATTGAAACTCCTCCCACAGTCCCCACGGATCCACAGTTCCTTGTCAGGGTGGCATTGCTTTCATTTCAAAAAGTCACTTGATCGCCTGAAGTCTCGTCCACAGACTGAACCTGTGCACAGTTTCTCTTCACTGTGAATGGTGCATCCACCTTCCATATTCAAAATCTGATGATATTCAACTTACATTAAAATGAAGCAATTCTGTCAGATCAAGTCCTTTGACTGCAGATCCTCACATTCCAAAACAATGTGGAATTGACCGGAAACGAAAGAAAAGGAGCATAAGATAACACACAAAAAGAAAGGTAGCTTGTGAAATCAAGGTGAACGATCTGGTAATTTATGGGGCTGGCACAGGGGAATAGTGAACATAAAAGCTGCCATCTTACCATTAAATCACCACCTAATTCACTCGTGTTCATCAGGGATGGGAACCTGTCATCCAATCAGGACCTATGGAAGACTCTGACCTCAATGGGAAGAAAGAGAGCACTGGGCAGGGGCTAAGAACAGCCCATACTTTCAGTGGGAGAGGCTGCAGCCTCTGTATAGTTACCTGAAGGGTTTCCTTCCTTGCTCTTTTGTTCAGAGCAATTAAATAAGAGCCTGCTTTAAGAGATTGTGCAAATCAGCTGTTCACTAGCTTCTGTGGTGCAATTGGTCAGTGCTTGCAGCTCGTAAACGTGAGGTTGGTGGTTCGAGGCCACAAAGACAGGAGCAAGCACTGTTCTATTTCTACCAGTTCTGTTTTTCATGATACAGCTCTGGGATTTTAATGCAGTCAGGAAAATGCTCCCCAAACGGAAATCTTATCCAGTGAGTGACAACAAAGGTGTTTCGATGTTGTTATAATGGCTAACGTAAACAGCTGTGGGTGTTGGGAATCTGAAACAAAACAGAAACTGCTGGAGAAACTCAACAGTTTTAGCAGTACCTGTGGGAGAAAACAGTTCTGAAGAAGTTCTGAAACGTTAACCCTGATTCTCTGCCAACAGATGCTGCCAGAGTTTTTTTCTGGCAATTTATGTTTTTATTTTTAAATGATCCTATTCCACCTGTTGGGATGAAATGACCGGACCCAGCATGTACTGAATTTAACCCTTTCGAAATCTGTCAAGTGATTGGATTCAAACAAACCCAGTAATGATTCACTCTTCCTGAGCTCCACAGGGAGAGAGACCTGGAAAGATCTCTGGAAAGGTAGTGCGCTGCTGCAGTCGTGGCCGAGTGGTTAAGGAGATGGGAGTCTGATAACCCCTTGGGGTGTGCTGGACATTTTTGAACCCTACAAACTACGGTTGAGCGCTGAGGGCAAATCGGAAGGGAGTTTGCTTCCTGCCTCCTTGTTTGCAACATGAATCACAGGAAGGTTGGGGGAAAAGCATTTAACCCATATCGCCAATAGTAAGAATATGCAAGTCACTGCCTGTCAGAGTGGAACAACATTGGAGTTGAGACATGTTCAGATGTACACTTGAGGCTGTGAACGAAGTGCTGGGAAATGAGAATAGAATACTGAGGGTCTTGAGTTAAACTGCTGCAGACCTGAAGGGTCTTTCTTCAGTGCTGGAGATCTGTTTGTGAAGTAACAGGACAACGCTTGCAAAATACACTCCTGTCTGTCAGGCACGTTATCCATTGAGATTGGGAATAACTGGGACTGTGCATATTCCCGGAATCAATATCTGAGACAATCAGGAAAATGCGATACTGGTGTCTTTTTACCCAGCCGTGCGCAAACTCATTGCTTCTCAATGCCTTGTCTTACAATCCCTGGCCCTGCTTTCCAGGTAAAGATTGGCTTCATGATCTACCTGCATTTGTACCAAGCAGGTCATTGAGCTGGGAGCTGGAGGTGAGACAGGGACAGAAGCAGAAAGAGAAGCGACACAAAAGTGTTTAGAGTTTGCCTTATTTTATGAATTTGAATAGAGTAATTGGGAAGTGGAAGGCAGGAAGCTAAGACGTGTGGTTCCTTTCAGATTTATAACAAAAAGTCTGTCAGTGAGCAGCAGCTGAAGTTGCCAGTACAGAGAGCCTCAAAGTGAAACAAATGTATGAAAGCCTTCCAGGCGGCAGGCAAAACATCCGTCTTGTTTGAATTTGGCCAATTAATGTAAACGAAGCCCCTGGATACAGGAAGCCAATTGGATTGAAATCTGATGGTGTTTACAACCTGAAACCAATCACATGATAAGAATGTGATGATGGAGTAATGGGGAGAGAAGGCGAGGGAGAGAGCCGACTGTCATCTGCCAGAGTTAGCACCATTCAGCTCTCAGAGAAAGCACATTGAATTCATCAAAAGTACCACAGCATTTTAGCTCAAAGTCCTCATTGAAGAAATTATAGAGATAAAACATTCCTGACAGCAGAGTTAGTGGAAGAAAGGCATTGTGAAGAGAGCAATGATGGCAGAATATTCCAGAAGACAGTCTGTGTGAATTTGCAGAGTTTAAGTTACAATTAATTTATTGCTTCTTATTAATTGAGTTTATATTAGTGGGACTTGTTTTTATTTAAACAGCATTATTGTAGAATTCAGACCATTTAGGGAGTAGTTAGCAGTCTGTGAATTGTCAGTTTGTTAGTAATTTTGTTAATGTATTCATTTTTGGGTTTAATAAATCAATTGTTTTTTGTTACTTGTAAAGTAGAGATCAAGGATTTTCTTTCTGTTAAATGGTCTTTCAATGGATTGTGAGGGGAAAGGCAAGCTTCTCTGGGTGTTTCGGGGGTAATTATTAGATGAGAACCCCTACTCCTGTCATAACAGATCAGGGCTTGTATTTTAGTTCAATTGTCAGAGGGGTTCAGCCATTTCCTGTCGTAACACCTTATGTCAGTTGTCTTTAGTGAGGGATGTTTGCTGGGCACAGTCCTGTCAGATTCCCAGGAACTGCAATGATTGGTAATGCATTAGAAACTGCAATGTAATTGATGAACGGATAGGCTGTGCATCATACACCAAGACAATGTAACAAATCCGATACAAAGCAGAGGGGATCATGTGCAGAAGGATGGGAGAATGCAATGCCAAATCAGTGTCCAGGGTGATATGAACAGAGATCTAGCCTGGTAGTCTAGTGGTAAGGATTCAGTGCCTTCACTGCCATGGCCTGTTAATGGTTAACATTTACACTGATAAATATAAAATACTGACTAATCTTTAGAAGCAGAATGGATTGGTTAGAATCGCTTCATTGCATGTTACAGTTCCACATCAGCAACGTCAGCTACAATTGCCTGACGTGCAATCAGTTTAAAACAAGAAAAGAGGGAACGTCAGGAAAAGTGAAGGGCAATGGAGGCTTGTGAGAGCTGACTGTAAGCCTAGTGGAGACAGGCCCAATTTGGGTTGTCAAGACTGGTTTTCACTGATTACCCTGGTATACAGATCACTCCAGAACAATCACCCACAATGACTCTCCTTTGTGTGTTGTCCTGTGCACGTCTCATCTCAGTTCAGTGCCTCGAGGGGATCCATGCATGTTAACTTGACAAATTTTGCTCAGGTCAGTTTTACAGTCTCATATTAAGACCATAACTTTTAGGAGCAGAAAGAGACCACTCAGCCCATCCAGTCTGCTCCACCGTTCAATGAGCTTCTGTCTGAACTGATAATCTGAAACGTACTTTCTTGCCTTTCCCCATCACCCTTGATACCTTTACTGATTAAAAATCTGTCAATCTCACTGTTGAATACACTAATGACCCCGATCTGACAATTCTCTGCTGTAAGGAATTCCACTGATTCACAGCCATCTGAGAGAATAAATGCTTCCTCGTCTGTCTTAAATGTGCGACCCCCATTCTGATATTAGGTGCTCTGGTTCAAGACTGCCCAGAAGGAAAACCAATGTTTTTTGTGTCCAACATGTTAAATCTCAAAGAAACCTGTCTGCTTTAATAAGGAGCAAGTCTTTTTTTGTAGTACTGTGTCTGAGCATGTGAAGTCAATGGATTTCAGCGCTTCCTCCTGTTTGGTTTCATCCTTGATATAAACTTTCACTGATTCTGACAGAGCTGTCCCCTTTATGTCTTTTAATGTCAGGAATTCACGTTCATTTTAAGAGTTTCGACAGGAACAATAAAATCCTCATTCCTATTTCGGAATCAAACTGAGAACACAGCAGTTGCAATGCTGAATCCCAAAAAGGAAAGTGCGCACAATTCTTGCAACTTTTTGTCTTGAAACTGCTTTTGACCTTTCGTTTCAGTTGCAAAACGTTAGTCAGTGAGATTTTAACACCACGGAGAAAGACCCTTCAGCCCATTATATCTGGGCCAGTCATCAAATATCTCACTTCTAAACCCAGTTTCCAGCACTTGGCACTTCACCTCATTTGCTCTGATGTTTCAAGTGCTCATCCAAATATGTAGTCAATGTTTGAGGGCATCAGTGGAACAAAAACACTTTCTTCAACAAACGACAGGAAGCATTGCTGTTTGCTACAATATGAAATCTACATTTTCCTCTTTGAAGACAGTTATGAAAGCCAAACTCTTTCTCAGAGCCGTTTGCCAGTTTTCCTCATGATGCCAACAGTGTAGAATAAAATCCCACACTGCCTGAGGTTACCACTAATGACTCTCCCCTTTCAACCTCTCTGCTGACATGAGATGTGGTGTCCCTCAGGTTAAAACATCAGCAGCTTTGCCTCCCTAATAAGAAAGCAGCCCTGTGACCCGGAATGTCTCACAAAGTTTCAGACTTTGTGATATTGTATCCCTGGGATGCAAAAGGCACATTTTATACTCTATTAAATGTGTTATATATGTCAGTTGTCCTGGTAGGAAGAGGAAGATTCCTTGTACATATCACGCCAAATAAAACACAATCTTTACAACGTGGGCACTTAACCCAGAATTTCGAGTGCTACGCGCAGCATTGCTTATGACTGCGCAGGCTCAGTATGTTCCCGAGTGCCC
>NW_025978923.1:0-6300 GCF_021869965.1 Rhincodon typus | reverse complement strand
AGGCCCGAAACGTCAGCCTTTCTGCTCCTATGATGCTGCTTGGCCTGCTGTGTTCATCCAGCTCTGCACCTTGTTGTCTCGGCTTCCATATCAAACCTATTTTACACAAATCCCTTTTGATCGCAGTTTTCTGTTGCCTGTTCCTACAGTTGAATCATTTTCAAATTATATGGTTGTAGCATTAAACTCCAACAAAATATTCTAGAAAATTGAGATGATAATGATTATACAAATAAATTTTTCTGCAGGGTTGCTGAATATACCCACTTCACAATGTTGTCGAGCCAATGTCAGGCTCAGTGTACCTATCTTCAGTGAATATTTGTTTATACTAGTTTAGCTCGCAAGACAAATAACTGACTGGCTGTTCAATCCCCACTCAATTCTTTTTACAGTAAAATGGCACACATATTGATGTTGATAGCATCAACAACCAGGTTAAATGGCTCAAACTTTGGAACTGCTAAACCAGTGCGGTGGTCACAACAGATTTCAGTTTGTAAAAAACACTCAGACGTCATCTCCATTCAAATTTCTTGCCCTACTTTAACAAACTTATCAATGGTGCCACTAGTTCTGAAATTCAGAGCAAATTTCTGATAAAAATTCACTCGTATTGATATATTGCATAATTTGCAGTTTGTGTTCTGCACGAAGAAAATCCAAAGTCATCTTATTTTTGCTCCTCCAGATGCTAAATGGTTTTGTTCTACAATGTGGGCCAAAAAAGTCACCTATGCTTTTATAAATTCAATTTTAACTAGATTTATCATCAAAATGGCTCTTTGTAACTGATCAAGCAGTGTCCACAAAGTTTTGTAAATTTTTTTTTTCCCCCAGGTTTAGCTGAACACAAGCAGGGGAGGTGGTGGCCTAGTGGTACTGATCCAGAGATTTAGGTTTGAATCCTGCCTTGGCAGATAGTGGAATTTTTATTCAACATAAATCTGGATTAAAAGAGTAATGATGACCATGAAACCACTTGTCATAAAAGCTCATCTAGTTCATTAAATTTAGTTTAAAGAAACTGCCATCCTTGCCTGGAGGGGCCTCACAGCAATGTGGATGACTTAACTCTTTGGGCAAAAAGTGCTGCAATGCCAGTGCTGCTATGACAATGTAAATTTCAGAACTTTAATAACTTACAGTCCCTAACTGTGTGGAAGCAGGCTATTTGGCTCATCAGATCTGAAGAGCATCCCACCCAGACCCACACCCCTACCCTATCCCTGTAACCCTGCATTCCCCATGGCTAATCCACCTAGAATGTACATCTCTGAAGATGATGGGCAATTTAGCATGGCCAATCCATCTACCCTGTGCATCTTTGCACTGTGGGAGGAAACCGGAGCACCCGGAGGAAACCCACGCAGACACGGGGAGAATGTGCAAACTCCACACAGGCAGGCACCCGAGGGGGGACTCAAAGCCAAATCCCTGGTGCTGTGAAGCGGTGGTGCTAATCACTGAACTACTGTGCTGCCCAACAATGGATTGAAAGAATCGACAATGACTCTTTCTGGAATAAATTATTTCCCAAAATGAAAGTGACAAGGAGAAACTGTTACAAAGGAATTAAAAGCAAACATGCTAATTAACCATCCCTGGGAAGAAGGAGAGAAAGCAACGTAAACAAGCCGCTTCCAGGAAGAAAGGAGGTAACACTCCTTGATGGTCTTTATTGCCCATTTGCCACAAGGCAGCAGGTTAACAGTGGATGCTATAAATCAGGAACAAAAACAGAAGTTTCTGGAAAAGCTCAGCAGGTCTGGCAGCATCAGTGAAGAAAAATAATCAGAGTTAACCTTTAGGGTCTGGTGACTCTTCCTCAGAACTGATGGTAGCTGGGAAAATGTCAGTTTATGTGCAGAAAATAGGGAGGGGTTGGGGTCGGGAGTAAAATAGGATAGGGCCCAAAGAGAGAGAAGAGCAGTTGGACAGACAAAGGAATTAATAATGATCTGGCTGGGAGGGTGAATAGTTGTTAATGGGGAGTGTCAGCGACTGACAATAGGTGGTGTGTAATGGCAGGCTATGTGATAAAAGGCTGGGTGTGTGGGGTAGGGGCCGAGGACATGGGAGAGTTTAGGCCCTAAAATTATTAAATTCACTATTGAGTCCAGAGGGCTGCAGGGTCCCCAAGCGGAAAATGAGGTGTTGCTCTTCCAACTTGCACTGAGCTTCGCCGGAACACTGCAGCAAGCCAGAGACAGACATGTTGGACAGAGGACAGGGTGGTGTGTTAAAGTGGCAGGCAACAGGTAGCTCAGGGTCCTTTTTTGCGAGCAGAACATAGATGTTCTGCAAAGCGGTCACCCAGTCTACATTTCGTTTCCCCAATGTAGAGGAGACCACATTGTGAGCAGCGAATGCAATGGACTCGATTCTGGCACATACAGGTGAAGTCCATCTGGTGTTACAGCCAAAGAAATGTCAGTTTTTGCATCAACGGAACGAGCATTTATCCTGTTCAGAAGTCAATTTTTCTAACCAACTATGTTTGTTCAATTCTGTCTACAATCCTACAGTTGTGAAATTAGATGGGTCTTTGTTACTGTATTGATTCTGGGATAGGTAATTTCACAATATATGAGAGCCATCTGTTTTCGGTCATCACAATTAGTGAGATCCAGCTACTATGAGTTGGTTGAATATCATTATTGGGCAGCATGGTGGCTCAGTGCTTAGCACTGATGCTTCACAGTGCCAGGGACCCGGGTTTGATTACTCCCTGGGGTGGCCGTTTGTGTGGAGTTTGCACATTCTCCCAGTGTCTGTGTGGGTTCCCACCAGGTGCTCCTGTTTCCTCCCACAGTACAAAGATGTGCAAGTTAGGTGAATTGGCAATGCTAAATTGCCCCCTAGTGTGCAGGCTAGGTGGGTGAGTCATGGGAAATGCAGGGTTACAGGGATGGGATAGGGGAATGGATCTGAGTGGGATGCTCTGAGGGTACGTGTGGACCTGATGGGCCAATTGGCCTGTTTACACACTGTATGGATTCTATGATCCATCATGAAGTTGACTGCCTCTCTCATGAGCTAACTTTTTCAGTTAAGAATGCAAGAATGTTGTTTTATAGGTAACATATCCCTTACATGGAGTATACAGCTGTTAATCATTCTTTTCCTGAGCTATTTACACAAATTGATTTCATGAATCAGCTTTTGTAAATCACTTGAACAGTTTCCTGGAAGAGGGTATAATATTCTACGGAAACCTTTAAGCACTTTTCCATTATCTGATTTGATGAAGCGGGGCAATAGGAAACAATAGGCATAAACAGGCAACTCTCAGGTTGGCAAGATGTAACAAGGGTGACTGCGACAAGGATCAGTGCTGGAGTCTCAGCCATCTACAACCTGCATCAAGGACTTGGATGAAGGAACTAAATTTATGGTTGCTGAACTTGTTGACACAAAAGATAGGTAGGAGTATAGTTTGAGAAGAGGATCTAAGGAGTTTGCAAAGGAAAACAGGGGGTTAAGTGACTGGGCAGACTTTGTGTAAACTGAGTATAATATGGGAATATATAACTCGGGCAGAAACAATAGAAAAACAGCACGCTAATTAAATAGAGTGAGAATGCAGAATGTGGAAGTATAAAGAACTGGATGTCCTGTATGAGAGTTATAAAAAAATTAGCATGTGGGTAGTGCAAGTGATTAGGAAGGGAAATTAAACGCTGTTTTGTAATGCAAGAGATAAAGTAGGATCATTTAGTTATATTGGGTGATGGCAATTTCGCATCTAGATTAGTGTGGTATATAATTTTGGTCTCCTTTCTTAAGACAGGGCAGGTATTAGAACCAGTGTAGCGGAGGTTAAGTTGACTGATTCCTGGGAAGAAGATGTCACCTTGAGGAAAAAGTTCGAAACATGATGCCTCTATCCATTAGAGTTCCGAAAAATGAGAGGTGATCTTATTGAAACATACAAGATGCTGAAAAAAAAAAGTATCCCTTTGCAGAGAGAATGGAGGAAAACAAATTTAAAAATAAGGGTTCTTCCATTTAAGAGGGAGAGGAGGAGAAATTCTTTCACTGAGGGCGATAGTCTGTGGAATTTTCTTTCCCAGATAGCAGTACAGGGTGTATAATTGAGTAGTTTTAAGACCAAATAAATAGATTCTTAACTGACAAGCGAGCTAAACGGTGTAGCAGGGGACACAAGCATAAAGTCACAACCAGATCAGCCATGATTTTACCAAATGGAATGGCCATTCCTAATCCAAACTTTTATGTTCCCATGTTTTCAAAAGGACCTTTTTTTAAACACGCTTGTTACTTTTCTGACGTAGGAGGTTTTTTTTGAAAGCCAGTTGTAGAAATAATGTAGTTACAGCAGGACCATATTCCTTAAGTTGCTTTATTTGAACATTCTTACTATCACTTTTGCAGAGTTGCCAGAATTCATAATAAAACCAAAAAAAATGGAAAGCTGATGTTTTACTTGAAGAATTAGAAAAAAAAATCACCATATTTAGTCTGATCGATGTTACAGACTGTGTGCTGATTAGTGGCGTCTGGCTGTGTTCGGTAACCATAAAAAGCAGTTTTCAATTTATTTACATATTCATAATGCTCCTATTGTTACCATGTGGTAGTCATGGAGTGTTCCATAACAGGGCAATCAACATCCAGCTAAGGCTAGAAACAATAATTGATAGATTGCACACCTGAGTGCAGACAGACAGGTTTATCTGAAAGCACAAAATTTAGCCCTGTTCTTGCACCTTGAATTTTGCACTTTGGCTGTCTTTAAGAAAAAAAAATCAAGGATTTGTGTTCAACAGTGTTGCTTCTGATATATATAAAAAAAAGTGTGTTTTGGCTGAGTCTGAAGAGTACATATCAGACATTACTGATGGGGAGAGCAGAAAACAAATCCTGAACTTTCTTTAATTACAAGTACTGTATGATTATATTTCACAGATTAACCTTCTATCCAAATAGTAGGGCTCTTGTGCTGCAGTGGTAGTGTCCCTACCTCTGAGCCAGGAGGTCCACACTCCCAAGTCCTACTTGCTCTAGAAGTGTGTTGTAGCATATTTTAACCAACCAACTTGTTCAGATATCTCTGTCAAAATTGTAGATAGAGGAACGTCAAATGAGTATATGTTAACTGCTCATCAACTATTATTACAATAGCAAATTCTAGCCTCCTGAACGCTGACCACCATCTAACAGAAGAATAATCGGCTAATGATGTTTGAATATGAAATTTATTGGAGCTTAGTTCTTCAATTCTGCTTCAGGAGTTATTAACTTAACTTAGTCCCTTCCAAAAGGTACTTAAAAATAAATTGTTTATGGAAGCTGGTTAAATTAGCATACCTATGATTCATATAATTCCACGCTGTATCTGAGACACAGGATAGCTGTGATTCTGATTCAGTTTAATTTTCTAGCATAAAATACAGTGTAGTTTGTCATTATTGTATATCTGTTATACACATTTTAGGTCACAAATTAACATGTACACAAGATCAGATTTACTGGACCATTAAGTTATATGGAAATCTCTGCAACAATCTTTTCTTATTTAAGATATCTGTAATGCTTAAAAGAGCATTTTTTCACTGAAAGGTATGAATAACAATACTATAAACTTCACAACTTGTCTAAACTAACCCACTTCTACAAAGGCTGTTAACAGTGTTCTAAATTTTGGCCACTAGAGGTATGATGTAAGGATCAATGAAACATTAGTTTGGTGAAAACAAAACAGGTGTAGGACCTGGCTCCTTTTACAACAGTGGAATAAAGGATTACGTGCACTTAGTACATGCATTCCTATGAAGCCAAAAATGAAATATGGGTATTTACACAGTGCTTTCTTCAGTCACAGAAACTCTCAAACCACTTCTAGCCAATGAATTAGCATACAATAGACAGCATTAAGCAAACCAGGCAGCAAAATCAATCAGACCTAAGCTCTGTAGTCCAGCGGTGAACAATGTTAAACAATTACATAATTGGTGAGTCCACAATGTCCCAACGTTAAACGACTGGACAGCCCAGCACACAGTGTAAAAGATAAGGTTGAAGCATGTGCAAGCATCTTCTGCCAGCAATGTTGAGTGGATGGTCCACCTTGGCCTCATCCCGAAATTCCATGTACCACAGATGTCAGAACTTGAGCCATTTCGTTTCATTCCACTTGATAGCATGAGACAGTTGAACATAAGATTCCTACAAAGGCTTTAGGCCCCTAGAACATTCTGACAAAAACACCGAAGGCATGTGCTCCAGAACTAAACATGCCCTTAACCAAGTTTGGGGCTGAAGAACAACTTGGAG
>NW_025978922.1:4373-6301 GCF_021869965.1 Rhincodon typus | reverse complement strand
TTTAATGCTGTTTTGACTAACATGCTTATTTAATTCTGATAAGCACTTCAGAATACCAATATCTCACTTCAACAAAAATGTTAGTTTTTGATGTTGGTTTGAATGACATGCTTATCTCATAGAGATAAAAACTTCGGAAGACAAATATCTGAACTTCACCAAATGACTTGATTTTTGATTCTGCTTCGACTAACATGCTTATTTCTGCGAGTTAAGCACTTCAGAAGATTAAAATCTGAACTTCATCAAATGACACAATTTTTTATGTTCGTTTGACTAACATGCTTATTTCAGCATGTTAAGCAATTCAGAAGATCATCATCTTAACTTCACCAAATTACTCAGCTTTTGATGTTGTTTTTCCTAACGTGCTTATTTCAGCGAGATAAGCATATCAGAAGACAAAAATCTCAACTTCACCGAAGGACCTGACTTTAGATGCTGATTTGACGAAAATGCTTATTTCATTGAGATAAGCACTTCAGAGGACAAAAATCTCAACTTCATCAAATGACTTGAAAGTTGATGCTGTTTTGAATAACATGCTTATTTCACTCAGATAAACACATCAGAAGACCAAAATCTGAACTTCACCAAACGGCTCAGGTTTTGATGTTATTTAGACTAACATGCTTATTTGAGTCAGATAAGGACTTCAGAAGGCAAAAATCTCAACTTCACCAAATGACACAACTTTTGATGTTGTTTTGACTAACGTGCTCATTTCAGCGAGATACGCAGAGCAGGAGACCAAAATCTCAACATCAATAAATGTCTCAATTTTGATGTTGGATTCAAGAACAGTTTTCCTCCAGTGAAATAAACACTTCAGAAGTGAAGAATCTCGACTTCACCAAATGAATCAACTTTTGATGCTGTTTTGAGTAACATGCATATTTGATTGAGATGAGCACTTCAGAAAACCAAAATCTGAACTTCACCAAGTGACTCAAGTTTTGATGTTGGTTTGACTAACATGCTTGTTTCAGCAATTAAAGCACTTCAGAAGTCAAACATCTCAACGTCAACAAATGACTTAATTTTGGATGCTGTTTTGACTAACATGCGGATTTCACTCAGATAAGGACATCAGTAGACCAGTATCTGAACTTCACCAAATGAGTGAATTTTTGATTTTGGTTTGAATGACATGCTTATTTCATTGAGATAAGCACTTCAGAAGAGCAAAGTCTCAACTTCACCAAATGACTCAACTTTTGATGTTGTCTTGACTGACATGCATATTTAAGTTAGATGAGCATTTCTGAAGGCAAAAATCCCAACTTCACCAAATGACTTGATTTTTGATTCTGGTTAGACTAAAATGCTTATTTCTGCGAGGTAAGCTCTTCGGACGATTAAAATTTGAACTTCATCAAATGACACAATTTTTAATGTTCGTTTGACTAGCATGCTTCTTTCAGCGATTTACGGATTTCAGAAGATCAAAGTCTGAACTTCAACAAATGGCTCATCTTTTGATGTTGTTTTGAATAACGTGCTTATTTCAGCGAGATATGCATATCAGAAGACTAAAATCTCAACTTCACCAAAGGACGTAACTTTTGATGCTGATTTGACTAAAATGCTCATTTCAGTGAGAAATGCACTTCAGAAGTGAAAAATCTCATCTTCACCAAATGACATCAATGTTGATGCTGTTTGGACTAAAATGCTTATTTGTGTCAGATAAGCACTTCAGAATTCAAGAATCTCAACTTCACCAAATGACTTAATTTTTCACGCTGTTTTGACTAACATGCTTATGTCAGTGAGATAAGCACTTCAGAAGACCAATATCGCACTTCAACAAAAATGTTAGTTTTTGATGTTGGTTTGGATGACATGCTTATATCATTGAGATAAGAACTTCAGAAGATAAAAATCTGAACTTCACCAAATGACTCAATTTTTGATGTTAGTTTGAC
>NW_025978922.1:3189-4363 GCF_021869965.1 Rhincodon typus | reverse complement strand
TTCAGAAGATCAAAATCTCAACTTCACCAAATGACACAACTTTTGGTTTTGTGTTGACTAACGTACTTATTTCAGCGAGATAAGCATCGCAGAAGACCAAAATCTCAACTTCAACAGGACACTCAACTTATTAAACTGTTTTGACAACATGCTTATTTGAGTGAAATAAACACTTCAGAAGACCAAAATCTGACCTTCACCAAATGACTAAAATTTTGATGTTGGATTAACTAACAGGCTTCGTCCAGTGAAATAAGCACATCAGAAGGGAACAATCTCGAATTCACCAAATTACTCAGCTTTTGATGTTGCTTAGACGAACATGCTTACATGAGTGAGATAAACACTTCAGAAGTCAAAAATCCCAACTTCTCCAAATGACTTAATTTTTAATTCTGTTTTGACTAACATGCATATTTCAGCGATTTAAGCACTTCAGAAAACAAAATCTGAACTTCACCAAATGACTCAAGTTTTGATGTTGGTTTGAAAAACATGCTCGTTTCAGCGATTAAAGCACTTCAGAAGTCAACAATCTCAACGTAAACAAACGACTTAATGTTTGATGTTTTTTTTTGACTAACCTGCTTATTTCACTCAGATAATCGCACCAGAAGACCAAAATCTGAACTTCACCAAATAAGTTAGTTTATTATGGTGGTTTGAATGATATGCTTATTTCATTGAGATAAGGACTTCAGAAGATCAAATTCTCAACTTCACCATATGACAGAAGTTTTGATGTTGCTTTGACTAAAATGCTTATTTCAGTGAGATAAGCACCTCTGAAGTCAAAAATGTCACTTTAACAAATGACTCATCGTTTGATGTTGTTTTGACTAACATGCTTATTTCCGTGCCTGAAGCACTTCAGAAGTCAAAAATCTCAACGAAACCAAATTACATAATTCTTGATCCTGATTTGAATAACGTGCTTCTTTAAGCGAGATAAGCATATCCGAAGTATAAAATCTCAAATTCACCAGATGACACAACTTTTGATGCTGGTTGGATTACAATTCTTATATCAGCGAGATAAGCCCTTGAGAAGATCAAAATCACAACTTCACCAAATGACTCAACTTTTGATGTTGTTTTGACTAATGTGCTTATTTCAGCGATCATTCAGCAAATAAGAAGACCAAAACCTCCGTTTCACCAAGACACTCAGCTT
>NW_025978922.1:0-3179 GCF_021869965.1 Rhincodon typus | reverse complement strand
TTCAACAAAAATGTTAGTTTTTGATGTTGGTTTGGATGACATGCTTACTTCATTGAGATAAGAACTTCAGAAGATAAAAATCTGAACTTCACCAAATAACCCAACTTTTGATGTTGGTGAGATTAACGTGCTTATTTGAGTGAGATAAGCACTTTAGACGTCAAAAATCTCAACTTCACCAAATGTCTTAATTTTTCATGAAGTTTTGACTAACGTGTTTATTTCAGTGAGATAAGTATTTCAGAAAAACAAAATCTGACCTTCACCAAATGACTCAAGTTTTCATGTTGTTTTGACTAACATGAATATTTGAGTGAGATAAGCACTTCAGTAGTCAAAATCTCAACTTTACCAGATGACCTAACTTTTGATGCTATTTAAATTAAAATGCTTATTTCAGTCAGTTAAGCCCTTCAGAAGATCAAAATCTCAAAATCCACAAATGACTCAACTTTTGATGTTGTTTTCATTAACGTGCTTATTTCAGCGAGGTAAGCTCTACACAAGATCAAAATCTCCACTTCCCCAAATGACTCAACTTTTGATGTTGTTTTGACTAAGGTGCTTAAGTCAGCGAGATAAGCATATCAGAAGACTACAATCACAACTTCAAAAAGCGGACCTAACTTTTGATGCTGATTTGACTAGAATGCTTACTTTAGTGAGATAAGCACTTCAGAAGTCAAAAAACCAAACTTCAGCAAGTGACTCAATTTTTCGTGATGTTTTGACTAACATGCTTATTTCAGTGAGATAAGCACTTCAGAAAACCAAAATCTGAACTTCACAAAATGTCTCAAGTTTTGATGTTGGTTTGACTAACATAATTATTTGAGTGAGACAAGACCTTCAGAAGGCTAAAACCTCAACTTGACCAAATGACACAACTTTTGATGCTGGTTGGTTTAAATTGCTTATTATAGCGAGTTAAGATCTTCAGAACACCAAAATCTGAACTTCACCAAATGACTGTAGTTTTGATGATGGTTTGACGAACATGTTTATTTTATTGAGATAAGCAATTCAGAAGTCAAAAATCTCAACTTCACCAAACGACTCAACTTTTCATGCTGGTTGAAATAAAATGCTTATTTCAGCGAGTTAAGCTCTTCAGCAGACCAAAATCTCTACTTCACCAAATTACTCAAGTTTTGATGTTGGTTTGACGAACATGCTTCTTTCTGTGAGGTACGCACTTCAGAAATCAAAAACCTCAAATTCACCAAATGACTCAACTTTCGATGTTGTTTTGAATAACATGCTTATTTGAACTAGTTCAGCAGTTCAGAAGGCAAACATCTCAACTTCAACAAATCATTTATTTTTTAATGCTGTTTGGATTAAAAAGCTTATTTCATCGAGATAAGCACTTCAGAAGATCAATATCTCAACTTCACCGAATTACACAACTTTTTACATTGTTTTGACTAACGTGCTTATTTCAGCGAGATAAGCATAGCAGAATTCCAAAGTCTCAACTTCAAAAAGACTCTCAACTTTTTATGCTGTTTTGACAACATGCTTATGTCAATAAGATAAGCTCTTCAGAAATCCAAAATCTGAACGTCACCAAAGTACTCAAGTATTGATGTTGTTTTGTGTAACATGCTTGTTTCTGCGATTTAAGCACTTCAGAATTCAAATATCTCAACGTCAACAAATGACTTAATTTTTAATGTTGTTTTGACTAACATGCTTATTTCAATATGATGAGCACTTCAGAAAACCAAAATCTGAACTTCACCAAAAGACTCAAGTTTTGATGTTGGTTTGACTAACATGCTTATTTCAGCGACATAAGCATATCAGAAGACCCAAATCTCAATTTCACCAAAACACTCAACTTTTGATGCTGGTTTGACTAAAGTGCTTATTTCAGCGAGATAAGCATATCAGAAGACTAAAATTTCAACTTCACCAAACGACCTAACTTTTGATGCTGATTTGACTTAAATGCTTATTTCAGTGAGACAAGCACTTCAGAAGTCAAAAATCTCAACTTCACCAAATGACTTCAATGTTGATGTTCTTTTGACTAACGTGCTTATTTTACTCAGATAAGCAACGCAGAAGACCAAAATCTGAACGTCACCAAATGACTCAAGTTTTGCTGTTGGTTAGACTAATATGCTTATTTCAGTGAGATAAGCACTTCAGAAAACAAAAATCTCAGCTTCATCATCTGACTAAATTTTTGATGCTGTTTTGACTATCATGCTTATGTAACACAGATAAGCACTTCAGAAGACCAATATCTCACTTCACCAAAAATGATAATTTTTGATATTGGTTTGAATGACATCCTTATTTCATGAGGTGAGCTCTTCAGATGATCAAAATCTCAACCTCAACAAATGAATCTACTTTTGATGTTGTTGAGACTAACATACTTATTTCAGCGAGTTAAGCTGTTGAGAACACCAAAACCTGAAGTCCACCAAAGGAGTCTACTTTTGATGATGTTTTGACTGACATGCTTATTTGAGTGAGACAAGCATTTCAGATGACTAAAATCTCAACTTCTTCAAATGACTCAACTTTTGATGCTGGTTGAAACGAAAGGCTTATTTCAGCGAGTTAATCTGTTCAGTGGATCAAAACTTGAACGTCACCAAATGGCTTACGTTTTGATATTGGTTTGACTAACATGTTTCCTCCAGTGAAATAAGCACTTTAGAAGTGAAGAATCGCGACTTCACCAAATGACTCAAGTTTTGATGTTGTTTTGAGTAACATGCATATTTGAGGGAGATGAGCACTTCAGAAATCAAAAACCTCAATTCCACGAAATGAGTTAGTTTTTGATGTTGGTTTGCATGACTTGCTTATTTCATGAGGTAAGCACTTCCGAAGATCAAAATCTCAACTTCACCAAATGATTCCAATTTTGATGTTGTTTTGGCTCACATGACTATTTCAGCGTTAAGCCCTTCAGAAGGCTAAAACCTCAACTTCACCAAATGACCTAACTTTTGACGCTGTTTGGTTTAAAATGCTTATTGTAGCGAGTTCAGCTCTTCAGAACACCAAAATCTGAACTTCACCAAATGACTGTAGTTTTGATAATGGTTTGACGAACATGCTTATTTGATTGAGACAAGCATTTCAGAAGCAAAAAATCTCAACTTCACCAAATAACTCAACTTTTGATGTTGTTTTTACAAACATGCTTATTTCAG
>NW_025978921.1:0-6301 GCF_021869965.1 Rhincodon typus | reverse complement strand
CCCTTCATCAGAAAAGGCTTTTCTGATGAAGGGTCTAGGCCCAAAACGTCAGCCTTTCTGCTCCTATGATGCTGCTTGGCCTGCTGTGTTCATCCAGCCCTGCGCCTTGTTGTCTCGGATTCTCCAGCATCTGCAGTTCCTACTATCTCTCTCAGTCACCAGAATGTAGTTAGTTCCTTGGGATGTAAAATATTTGTTACAATTTTGCATCATGCTGGAACGAATTATTTTGGAATGGGACAATCTCTCAATTGATGGAGTGGACATGTTTTATGTGAATTGATGAAATGATAGATGTCCTTATTGATGCCAAGTCAATAGATAGATTCCTGTGCCAATTTCTTGGTTTTATCTGCACCCATGTGATTTATGTGTATGTGGTACATTGACATTGCAGGCTTTTATTTCCCTGATCTATTGGGATTACTCTGGATATCTATAAACCAAGGCAATTTTAACAAATGAATATGCCGTATTTTTTTAATTATAGCGTCACACATTACAAAAAGGCTGTAAAAAAAATCTTGATCACACAAAGCTTATAATTAAAATTGAACCTGTTTACGTTGACGTGTCTGTGGATTAGATCAAAACAGGAGCACAATGTGCTCTGTCCCAACCTTCAGCCACTGATCAGATGACATCTCCTATGCCTAATATGAGTTGAGGCAATCTATCTTTATGTTCTTTCTATGCAGATAAGCTATGCACTCAAATTTTCCCACTCTCTAGCCTCCAGCAAATGATCAGTTTAACCATTGGCAAAAATCACAAATGTGTGATCTACTATGGCTAATTTTATTAATTACTTATCATTAAGACTTGCTTGTGTTTCCCTGGAAACTTAACTGGACTTAACTAATTTAGATCTCAGCTTTAGTTTTCTCATCTTTATGTCATCCAATCAACCATTTGATATCTAGACAGCACAACATGATAATCAGAAATACAGCTGATAAATAATCCACATTATTACGATTCATTGTATTTTAAACAGAGCTTCAGTTTTGTGGAGTTATTGCGACATTCAGTCAATTGCGGCCGAGTTATAATACTCAACACACACACACACACACACACACTCTATCTCAGCAAACCACAGAAACACATTAAAACCGATGATCTTTCTAATCTTTAAGTCACCATTGGGTTTTATATATTTCTATTTCCTCTTTGATGGTGTTGGCAGCCTTTCCGCAGCAATGAGAGGTGTAAATAGAGTCCATGGATGGATGGAAGGTTGGCTTCCGTGATGGTCTGGGGTGTGCACACCACCTTCTGTAGTTTCTTATGGCCCTGGGCAGAGCAGTGGCTGTAACAAGTCATTATGCACCCGGACAGTATGCTTTTTGTGGTACATCTGTAAAAAGTGGTGAGGGTCCTTATGGACATGCCATATTTCCTACACAACCTGAGGAGAAAGAAGCATTGTTGTGCTTTCTTCACTGTTGCATCCACGTGAGAGGACCAACTCATATTGTCGGTTATAGTCACTCGTAGGAGCTTGATGCTCTTGACCCTCTCTACCTCAGCTCCGTTGATGTAGGTAGGAGTGTGTCCTCCTCCTTTCTTCCTGAAGTCACGATCTGTTCTTTTGTTTTGCTGATATTGAGAGAGAGAGATTGTTATCATTGAACCACATCAGAAGTCACATGACACCAGGTTATAGCCCAACAGGTTTATTTGAAATCACAAGCTTTCAGAGCGCTGCTCCTTCGTCAGTCCAACACCAGCATCTCAACATCATTGCACCGCGACACCAAGCACTCTATCTCCTTCCTGTATTCTGACTCATCATTGTTTGTTATCTGGCCTACCAAGGTGGTGGCATCAGCAAACTTGTAGATGGCATTCATTCGGAATTTGGCTACACAGTTGTGAGTGTACAGGGAGTACAGTAAGGGGCTGAGAACATATATTGCGGGGCACCAGTGTTGAGGATTATTGTGAAGGACGTGCTGTTGTCTATCTTCACTGATTGCAGTCTGTGGGTCAGGAAGCTGAGGATCCAGTTGCAGACGGTAGAGCCGAGATCTATATCTCAGTGATAGTAGGAACTGCAGATGCTGGAGAATCTGAGACAACAAGGTAGACCCAAAACGTCAGCCTTCCTGCTCCTATGATGCTGTTTGGCCTGCTGTGTTCATCCAGCTCTGCACCTTGTTGTCTCACCTATATCTCAGTGTCTGGTTAGGATTATGATGTTGAAGGTGGAGCTGTAGTCGCTGAGTAAGAGTCTGACGTCGGTGTCCTTGTTGTCTAGATGTTCCAGGGATGAGTGTACAGCTAGGGAAATGGCGTTCTCTGTGGACCTGTTTCACCAGTAGGCAAATTGCAGGGATTGAGGCAGACTGGGAGGCAAGAGTTGATGTGGGCCATGACCAGCTTCTCGAAGCACTTCATGATTATGGAGATGAGTGAAGCCAAATGTAGGTCCCTTGCAGTCAGAAAGAGAGTAAGTTATAATGGGGAACAAAGAGATGGCAGATCAGTCAAATACATGGTTTAGTTTTGTCTGCACAAAGAACAACATAATGAACATCCCATAAATGTTGGAGAATACAGGTCTAGTAGAGGCAGGAACTGAAGGAAATCAATATTAGCTGGGAAATGGTATTGGAAAATTGATGGGATTCCAGGCCAATAAATCTCCAGGCCCTGATAATCTATTTCCCAAAGTACGTAAAGAAGTGGGCCTGGAAATAATGGATGCGTTTGTGGTCACCTTTTAGGGTTCTATAGACTCTGGAATAGTTCCTGTGGATTGGATGGTAGCTGATGTAATCCTACTATTTTAAAAAAGAGTTAGAGAAAAAAACAGGTAACTATTGACTGGTTAGATTCACATCAGTAGTAGGGAAATAGTATCGTCTATTATAAAAGATTTAAATGCAGAGAACTTGGAAAATAGTGACAGGATTGGACAGAGTAAGCATGAATTTATGAAAGAAAATCATGCTTGACAAATCTACTGGAATTTTTCAAAGAATTGAAAACTAGGGAGCATAGGTTTAAGGTGAGAGGGGAAAGATTTAAGAAGGACCTGAGGAGCAATATCTTCGTGCAGAGTGGTGTGCATATGGAATGGGCTGTCAGAGAAAGTGGTTGAGGCACGTGCAATAGCAACATTTAAAAAAAAACATTTGGATAGGTAGATGGATGGGAAGGACATGGACCAAATGTGGGCAGTTGGAACTAGCTGAATGTGCACCATGGTCAGCATGGACCAGTTTGGGCTGAAGGGCCTGTTTCCATGCTCTATTACTCTATGACTCCAATAGAATTGACATGGGGAAGCCAGTGGATGTGGTTTATTTGGTCTTACCACCAAAGGGTAATCTCAACAATCCTTAATGACAGGGACAAGTGAACTGCCTTCTCAATCTGCCCATAACATCCATGCTTTTCTTTGAGCATGTCTGTATGTATGTGTGTGTACAGGGCATGTTTTACATGTAAGTTAGAGTTTTAATTAGTAGAATTACTTGTTGATTGTTCATAACTATTTATATGTAGTTAGAATCTATTGATGTGTAATAAATAGTAAGTCTTCTTAAGAACTGAAACCTGGTCCATGCTTTCTGTCAACCTGGGTCTAATAAACAGACAAATACCTTTTAAAGTCTTCAACTTTTGTGATAATTCCATGAATAATGGGGCTTGATTTTCAACGAGGTAACAATAATCATTTCTTTGCATTTGGAGATTACCTTCTTAGGTGGTTGCTGCCAGGATGTCATATTGATTTCCTACATTTTGACACATGTTAGATATAATACAGAGACTCAGGTTCTCATTGACACAGCCATCTGGAAGTTTATTAATAACTAACTATGTGATTTAACACAGCATCTCAGACAACCATAAACAGCCTGGGTTATATGCTTACATCTCTTATTATTACATTATTTACATAGTTGTCTGATCGACTAGCTGTTTGCCTGTCTGTTTGCTTACAGACAAAATGACTGGCTTCCTGCTAACGGTACAGTGAATAAGATGGAGACCCCTTATATCAGAGAGTCATTTACCACGATGTAATATAGCTGCCTGAAAGGTATAGTGCCTTTCTGAAATTTGTGTAATAATGCAACACTCCTTTGTCCAGTCACCTCTCTGCTATGTTTCACCTACGAGGCTGGAAAATTGGCACTGGTATCTGCCTGCTTCAGATAATATTCTAATGCGACTGGAGGAGGTTTCTAGCCAGGTATTCATTAACCATTAAAGGGCTCAATTGGCTGCAGGCACGTGGGTTGCCTGATGCCTGATGGTAACTGACTCTTCCACCCTGGGAAAAAGCTTCTGACTGTCCACTCTGTCCATGCCCTTCATAATCTTGTAGACCTCTACCAGGTCGCCCCTCAACCTCCGTTGTTCCAGTGAGAACAACCCAAGTTTCTCCAACCTCTCCTCATAGCTAATGCCCTCCATACCAGGCAACATCCTGGTAAATCTTTTCTGTACCGTCTCCAAAGCCACCACATCCTTCTGATAGTGTGGCGAATGGAATTGAACACAATATTCCAAATGCGGCCTAACTAAGGTTCTAAAAAGCTGCAACATTACCTGCAAATTTTTAAACTCAATGCCTCGGTAGTTGAAGGCAAACATGCCGTATGCCTTGCTGACTACCTTTTCCACCTTAATGGCTATTTTCAGTGACCTGTGTACCTGGACACCCAGATCCCTCTGCCTATCAGTACTCTTAAGGGTTCTGTCATTTACTGTATGTTTTCCATCTGGATTAGACCTTCCAAAATGCATTACCTCATATTTTGCTTGATTAAACTACATCTGTCATCTCTCTGCCCAAGACACCAACCAATTTATATCCTGCTGTATCCTTTGACAGTCCTTATCACTATCTGCAATTCCACCAACCTTTGAGTCATCGGCAAACTTACTAATCAGACCAGTTACATTCTCCTCCAAATCATTTACATATATTACAAACAGCAAAGGTCCCAACACTGATCCCTGAGGAAGGCCACTGGTCACAGCCCTCCATTCAGAAACGCACCCTTCCACTGCTACCCTCTGTTTTTATGACTGAGCCAGTTTTTTTATCCAAGTTGCAAGCTCACATTTGACCCCGTGTGACTTTACCTTCTATATCAGTCTGCCATGGGGGACCTTGTCAAAGGCCTTACTGAAGTCCATGTATACAACATCCACTGCCCTAGCGTCATTAATGATCTTCGTCACTTCCTCAAAAAACTCAACCAAGTTAGTGAGACACAACCACCCTTTCACAAAACCATGTTGCCTCTTGCTAATACGCCCATTGATTTCCAGGTGGGAGTAAATCCTGTCTTGAAGAATCCTCTCCAATAAGGCTCACTGGCCTCTAATTAGCTGGATTAGCTGGGCCCTTCTTAAACAAAGGAACAACATTGGCTATTTGCCAATCCTTTGGGACCTCCCCTGTAGCCAGTGAGGATACAAAGATTTCCCTCAAGGTCCCAGCAATTTCCTCCCTTGCCTTTCTCTGTATTCTGGGGTATATCCCATCAGGCCCTGGGGACTCGTCTACCTTAATGTTTTTCAAGACCCCCAACAGCTCCTCCCTTTTGATCTCAACATGACACAAACTACCTACACATCCTTCCCCAGACTCATCATCCACCAAGTCCTTCTCTATGGTGAATGCTGATATGAAGTACTCATTTAATACCTCGCCCATTTCCTCTGGCTTCACACATAAATTCCCTTCCCTGTCCTTGAGTGGGCTAACCCTCTCCCTGGCTACCCTCTTGCTCTGTATATATGTATAAAAAGCCTTGGGATTTTCCTTACTCCTGTTGGCCAATGACTTTTCATGACCCCTTTTAGCCCTCCTGACTCCTTGCTTAAGTTTCCTAGCCTTGACAAATGCTTCCTTTTTCTTTTTGATTGGACCCACAATATCGCTTGTTATCCAAGGTTCCCTAACTTGCCATACTTATCCTTCATCCTTAAAGGAACGTGCCGGTCCTGAGTTCCCAGCAACTTACACTTGAAAGCCTCCCACATAACATATGTTGATTTGCCCTCAAACATCTGCCTCCAATCTATATTCTTCAGTTCCTGCCTAATATTGTTGTAATTAGCCTTTCCCCAATTTAGCACCTTCACCTGACAATTACACCTATCTTTATCCACCAGTACCTTTAAGCTTACTGAATTGTGATCACTGCTCCCGAGCTGCTCACCTACTGAGACGTCGAGCACCTGGCCAGACTCATTCCCCAATATTAGGTCCAGTAGGCCTTGCCCCAAGAAGACTTTCCACATCAAGCAGATGTTCACCTGCACATCT
>NW_025978920.1:0-6301 GCF_021869965.1 Rhincodon typus | reverse complement strand
CTAATAATAGTTCTCAGCATGCTCTCATTCAGCATTAGATGTGAGTTTTTCCCTTGAACTGGTAATCTTGAGCAATATCCTGATGAGGGCAAGATGAAAAGTTTCAACACAATGCATCTGTATTCAATACAGGTAAGCAGATAGAGTTGCCAGTGATAAAACATTCCAACTCCAGTCATTAAGGTGATTGACACAAGAGCCAGAGAGGGAGCTGAGTGATTTGTTATGATCTGAGATACACTGCGTGACAGGGTGATGAAATTAATGACGAAAATGCTGGAAATCTGAGATTGAAAAGGTCAGAAAAAGCTGTTTGACATTGTGGTGGGAGAAACCAGTTTGTGAGTTTTCACCAGACCCATGCCCACAGGCAGATTGTGAATGGGGGGAGTTTGCACCAGGCTTCAGGGAGAGAATCTTATCTTCAGCAAGATGATATTTATTGTAAGATAGAAATCTGGTACAAGTCACATTTATTCATCAGATAGTGTTTGTGAGACCATATGAGGAGACTTAGATATCGAATTGCATTCAGCAAGGTCTGAAACAGCCCCACGCAAATCAATACAGCATCATCAAATTGGGTGGAGCTTCATGCCATCGACAGCCTTAACCCTTTCAGAACCATCACCTTACACAACAATTTGGATAAATCATTGAAGGCGGAACAGTTAGCAGGGTTCTGGGGAAAGAACAATGATACAATGGAGCAAAAACAGAAATTGCTGGAAAAGCTCAGCAGGTCTGGCAGCGTCTATAGAGACAAATCAGAGTTAACGTTTCGGGTCGAGTGACTCTTCCTCAGAACTGATGGTAGCTGAGAAAATGTCTGTTTATATACAATGGAATTAATCCAATATCCCTTTCACAGATCCATTTCAGGGGCAGTAGCTGAATGGCCTCCTTCCGGCCATTGTGATTCTCTGATTATGTTGGTAACTGGGGCAGGGGTAATACTGACGACAATACGGTGAAACAGCACTAATGCTGAGCTGTCTGCGATGATTCCAGGGTGAAAAAGGGGCAAAAGGATCTCGTGGTGACCCCGGGAAACCAGGCTTATCGGTGAGTATCCCTTTAACAGCCAAAAATATTATTCCCATTCATTGTTCAAGGTCAGATTGGAGGAAAGACCATTGTTTAATTTCTCTGATATCTCAACTATTTATGGCCAAAATTTATACCCAGTGGCGCACTTCCAGCCTAACTGTCATGGTTGTTCTTCATTCATTTGAGGGACGTGGGTGATGTTGGCTGGGTCAGCGTTTATTGCCCGTCCCTAGTTGCCCCTTGAGGAGGTGGTGGTGAGCTGCCTTCTTGAACCGCTGCGATCCATGTGCTATAGGTAACCCCACAATGCCCTTAGGGAGGGGATTTAAACCATCAATGTTCTCCAGGTTGTCGTGTATAAAAATGCAGAGCTCAGCAACACTTCCAGCCCTGACATCACTGAATGATGCATCTCATCACATTGGCGGCCACAATGAAAGATGCCTTCGAGTTTGTCACCATTACTAAACCAGCAATCTCATTCAAAGATCCATGGAGGACAGGGGATGTTTTACCTAAAAGCTCATTCATGGACGTAGGCATCAGGGAAGTGGCCAGAAGCTGAGATAACAAGGTGTAGAGCTGGATGAACACAACAGGCCAAGCAGCATCAGAGGAGCAGGAAGGCTGACGTTTCGGGCCTAGACCCTTCTTCAGAAAAAAGAAGAAGGGTCTAGGCCCGAAATGTTATCTCAGATTCTCCAGCATCTGCAGTTCCTACTATCTCAGTGGCCAGAAGCTGTTGCCTTGACTCCCTTATGAAGGTGGTGCTGATGCTCCTTCTCAACAAGGGAGTGGGAGTGTCATTATCATAGAATCCCTACAGTGTGGAAACAGGCCCTTCAGCCCAACAAGTCCACACTGACCCTCAGTGCATCCCACCCAGACCTATCCCCCTATAACCCACCCAATCTACACATCCTTGGACACTACGTGCAATTTAGCATGGCCAATCCAACTAACCTGCACATCTTTGGACTGTGGGAGGAAACCAGAGCACCCAGAGGAAACCCACACAGACACAGGGAGAATGTGCAAACTCCACACAGACAGTCACTCGAGGATGGAATCGAACCTGGGTTCCTGGCGCTGTGAGGCAGCAGTGCTAACCACTGAGCCACCGTGCTGACCCGCATTACTGAACTCGATTCCAGAGGCCCAGGCTAATAGTCGGAGAACACTAGTTCAAATGCCAACAACGCAGCTAAAGAATTTAAATCCAATTAATTAAATGAGAATGAAGTAAAAAAGTGTGGGTCAGATTTTACACTCCCCCCTATTGGCAGGTTTGAAGACAGCAGAGCCAGTAAAATCCCAGAGGTGGTCCCTCCACTTCCTGAACTCTTACAATTTGGGGAGGGACATAAAAAATAGGAGCAGGAGTAGGCCATTCCGCCCTTCGAGCCTGCTCCATCATTCAATCTGCTCGAATCTGACCATCTAATTCAGTCCCCTGTTCCCACTTTCTCCCCAGATCCTTTGACCCCATTAGCCCTAAGAACTATACCTAACTCCTTCTTGAAAACATTCAACGTTTTGGCTTCAACCTCTTTCACTGGCTCCCCACTCTCTAGGTGAAGACATTTCTCCTCAGCTCACTCTGAAATGGACCAGGAGAGGCATCAGACGACCCATCTCACCTTGGGCCTATTGAAGCCATTAACACTAGGATATACCCCATGATGGGGCTGGAGATGGGGTTGGAGGTGGAGTTAGGTAACGTGGTCCACACCATGTGGGAAGCTCTGGGTGATTAGGGATGGGCAGTAGAGTCATGGAGTTTCAGTCTAAACTGGTCCAGGCTGACCATGGTGTCCATTCAGATGGTTCCAATTGCCCACATTTGGTCCATATTCCTCTAGACCCTTCCCATCCATGTACCTATCCAAATGTTTTTTAAATGTTGCTATTGTACCTGCCTCAACCACTTTCTCTGGCAGCCGATTCCATACACACACCACTCTCTGTGTGAAGAAGTTGCCCCTCAGGTCCTTCTTAAATCAATCCCCTCTCACCTTAAACCTATGCCCTCTAGTTTTCAATTCCCCATCCCTAGGAAAAGACTGTATGCATTCATCCTATCTATGCCCCTCATGATTTTATGCACCTCAATAAGGTCACCCCTCATTCTCCTACGTTCCAAGGAATAAAGTCCTACCTAAGCCAACCTCTCCCTATAACTCAGGCCTACTAGTCCTGGCAACATCCTCGTAAATCTTCTTTGCACACTTTCCAGTTTAACTGTGTCTTTCCGATAACAGGGTGACCAAAACTGTACACAATACTCCAAGTGCAGCCTCACCAACGACTTATACAACTGTAATATAACGTCCCAACTCCTTTACTCAGTGCCTTGACCGCTGAAGGCCGGCATGCTAAATGCCTTCTTCACCACCCTGTCCTCCTGTGATGCTGCTTTCAACGAACTATGTACTTGTATTCCTAGGTCCCTCTGTTCCACAACACTCCTCCGGACCTTAACCATTAACTATAAGTAAATACTGGCCATTTATGCATCCCGTGAATGAAAGGAAAAAGGGCAGCAGAAACATGGGAACACCATGTTCCCGTCCAAGCCACTCACCATCCTGACTTGGAAATATATCGCCGTTCCTTCACTGTCACTGGGTCAAAATCCTGGAATTCCCTCCCTAATGGCATTGTGGGACTACTATGCCAGAAATATGAAATCATCAGATCTTATTGAATGGTGCAGCAGGCTCAAGGCGCCAAGTGGCCTATTGCTCGTCTTAATTTGTATGTCCTTCTGGACTGGGATGGTTCAGGAAGGCAGCTGAGTGCTGCCTCTCTGGAGGGGCGAAACACGGTGACCCAACCACTTGCCAAGATACTTGCTGATCAGTGACACTTTGACACGAGGAATCGGAAGATGAAATGTGGGATGCATCTTAAAGGAAGGAAAATGGCGATGAAGAAGTGGTAAGGTCAATAGATTCACGCCCAGCTCCAGAATGTTAGCGCACACTGATTTGTTTGAACTTAAAGCTGGTTGCCCTGCAGTGGCAATTTCTCAGTCAATCTGCCACTGACTGTGTGATAGGAAAGAGGTGGCATTGTAAACAATACCTGCAGACACTCGAAGAGAAATTGCACCCATCTGTTCTTGAGGGAATTCGAGATGGAAGAGCAATTGCTGCATCTTCTCCAGCCTCCCATCTAACAGCCAAAGTACAAAGGGCTGAGGAGATTGTTTAATGACATCCCTGTTTCTTTCCCTCATTTTCCAGGGGATCACAGGACCACCTGGGAAAAGAGGAGTGGCAGGACAGCCAGGATTGAGGGGAAAGCCTGGGAATGTCGGAAAGCCAGGAATTCCTGGAAGTCCTGGGCGACCTGTAAGTACACCTCACGTTTCATATCCCTGTGAATCATTAACACATTTTGTTTGGGAATGCAGTGCTGGACAAGACAAAAGATCTTTCAAGGGAGAAATGAGCACTTCCCATTCCAGGAAATCCATTACAATACCAGGTACTCCCAGGGCATGTACACAGAACACAGTACAGCACAGGATCAGGTCCTTCGGTCCACCATGTTTGTACTGACCATGATGCCATTTTGAACTAATCCATCTGCCTGCATATTTTCCATATCCCTGTATTCTCTACCTGTTCATCTATCTGTTTAAACACTCCTATAATATCTGCTTCTATCTGGCAGCACTTTCCAGGCACCTACCGCCCTCTGTGTAAAAAAAAAAAAACTTGCCTCACACATCTCCCTTAAACTCCCCCCCACTTGCCTTAAACCTGTGCTCCTAGTATTAGACATTGCTATCCTGAGAAAATGTCTCCAACTATCTACCCTATCCATGCCTCTCATAATTTTATATACTTGGGTTCATCCTGCAAAAAGCATCACTTTTCATTGTAATAACTAACTCACTGTGTACAGTTCCCTCAACAACTTCTCTTTCAACTCCTCTCATTTTCTTCAGGTAAGAGGGGTTGCCATGAGTACCCGCATGGGCCCAAGTTATGCCTGTCTCTTCATCGGGTATGTGGAACATTCCTTGTTCCAGTCCTATTCCGGCCCCCACCCACAACTCTTTCTCCGACACTTCGATGATATCATCGGTGCTGCTTCCCTCTCTCGTCGAGAATTGGAAAACTTCATCAATTTCGCCTCCAATCTCCACCCTGCCCTCACTTTCACCTGGTCTATCTCTGACTCCTCCCTTCCCTTCCTCGACATTTCTGTTTCCATTTCTGGGGATAGATGGCCACTAATATCCATTACAAACCCACCGACTCCCACAGCTACCTGGACTATACATTCTCACACCCTGCTTCCTGTAAAGACTCCATCCCATTCTCTCAGTTCCTCCACCTCCATCACATATGTTCAGATGAGGCCAACTTCGACAAGGGAGCCTCCAAAATGTCCATATTCTTCCTCAACCAAGGATTCCCCAGCTCCGTTGTCGACAGGGCCCTCAATCGGGTCCGATCCATCTCCCGCCCTTCTGCCCTCACCCCTTCTCCTCCCTCCCGCAACAGCGATAGGGTTGCCCTTATCGTCATCTACCGTCCCACCAGCATCCACATCCAGAAGATCATCAGACACCATTTCCGCCACCTCCAGCAAGATGCCACCACCAGACACATATTCCCCTCCCCTCCCTTGTCCACCTTCCGCAGGGACCGTTCCCTCCGGGACACCCTGGTCCATACTTCCTTCACCCCCAACACCTCCCCACAGCCCTACTGCACCTTCCCCTGTAACCGGCGAAGGTGCAACACTTGTCCATTTACCTCCTCCCTACCCAGTTTCTAAGGTCCCAAACATACTTTCCAGGTGAAGCAACACTTCACCTGCACTTCCAAGAATCTAGTCTACTGCATTCGCTGCTCACAATGTGGTCTCCTCTACATTGGGGAAATGAAACGTAGACTTGGCGACCGCTTCGCAGAACATCTACGTTCTGCTCGCAAAAAAGACCCTGAACTACCTGTTGCCTGCCACTTCAATGCACCACCCTGCTCCCTGGCCAACATTTCTGTCTCTGGCTTGCTGCATTGTTCTAGTGAAGCCCAACGCAAGCTGGAGGAACAAAACCTCATTTTCCGCTTGGGGACCCGACAGCCCTCCAGACTCAATATTGAATTCAATAATTTTAGGGCCTAAACTCTCCCATGTCCCAGCCCCCCACCCCACACACCAGGCCTTGTTACCACATAGCTTGGCAATACACACCCCCTGTTGTTAGTCACTAACAGTCCCCATTAAC
>NW_025978919.1:0-6303 GCF_021869965.1 Rhincodon typus | reverse complement strand
GCACTTTTCCCTGCAACCGCAGGAAGTGCTACACCTGCCCCCATACCTCCTCCCTCACCCCCATCCCAGGCCCCAAGAAGACTTTCCACATCAAGCAGATGTTCACCTGCACATCTGCCAATGTGGTATACTGCATCCGCTGTACCCGGTGTGGCTTCCTCTACATCGGGGAAACCAAGCGGAGGCTCGGGGACCGCTTTGCAGAACACCTACGCTCGGTTCGCAATAAACAACTGCACCTCCCAGTCGCGAACCATTTCAACTCCCCCTCCCATTCCTCAGACGACATGTCCATCCTGGGCCTCCTGCAGTGCCACAACGATGCCACCCGAAGGTTGCAGGAACAGCAACTCATATTCCGCTTGGGAACCCTGCAGCCCAATGGTATCAATGTGGATTTCACAAGTTTCAAAATCTCCCCTCCCCCCACCGCATCCCAAAACCAGTCCAACTCGTCCCTGCCTCCCTAACCTGTTCTTCCTCCCACCTATCCCCTCCTCCCACCTCAAGCCGCACCTCCATCTCCTACCGACCAACCTCATCCCGCCCCCTTGACCTGTCCGTCCTCCCTGGACTGACCTATCCCCTTCCTAACTCCCTACCTACACTCACCTTTCCTGGCCCCATCCCCGCCTCTTCGACCTGTTTGTTTCCTCTCCACCTATCCTCTCCTCTATCCCTCTTCTATCCGCCTCCCACTCTCTCCCTATTTATTTCAAAACCCCCTTCCCCTCCCCCTTTTCTGATGAAGGGTCTAGGCCCGAAACGTCAGCCTCTCTGCTCCTATGATGCTGCTTGGCCTGCTGTGTTCATCCAGCCCTGCACCTTGTTGTCTCGGATTCTCCAGCATCTGCAGTTCCTACTATCTCTGATTCGACCTTTAAATCACTGTCAGCTTTTTTCAATTTGCGTAATTGAGGTATAACAACAAATGTATTGTTTGTTATTTCTCTTGCTGAGATTAATGAGGTGTAACCAGAACTCATTACATCAACCTGTCCTCGCTTCACTCCTGATACTGTAAATGTTGCTTAAAAGATTTAAGACAGTCAGCAAATTAGATTTCAGAGAAGTTTGTCATTGTAAATGTGAAAAGGCGCTTAACTTTCTGTTGCAGAGGAGGGGTCAGGAAGGAATAAGAGCATCGTGCACGTTACATACAGAAACTAGAGTTTATTTTGGAATTACAATGTTTGACAGTTGAGTAGAGAGATTCAAAGTTCAAAAAGAAAGGAGAAAAGCTGCTATTAGCACTGCTTCACAGTGACACCAGATAACCATCACAACAGGATTCTTTAGGCTGTTGAGCTTGGCCAAGAGCTCGGCACCAAGCTGCTTTTTGTTTAACCTTAGCAAAGAATTTAGGATTACTTAGAATGTTCTGTTGGTTACTAAGTAGACTTCTCAATGCAACTTAAAGGAGGTTTAACCAGATCTCTGTTTGACAAATGCTGATCTCTTTCTCTACTTTCCCATTAATGTAATCCAAATTAAGAAATAAATCAAATTACAGAAGTGGTAAATGGTCTTATTGAGTTTATGACACCACTGGAATCATATAGATATTGTATTTTTATTTTTAAAAATTGATTTTAACTACAAAAAGGTAAACAAATGTAAAAGTTATGAATAGATTTGGATTTGTTTCTTGATTATAAGTAACTCTTAATTTTCTACTCATTGTAGTTTGCTTTTGTGTAAGGTAGTTTATTAAGTACATGTACACACATTAAGTACATTACACATGTACACACGGGTAAATACCAAAAAACCTGTTCTGTGTTTCTGTGAAATCTTTGTGGAAAAGCAGAAAGATGAGATATGACCTCAAGGATATAGTTAGTAGAGGGACAACCAACAAGATAGAAAACCTCACTTGAACATGTCCTCACCAATCTACCTTTCATAGATGTGTCTGTCCTTAACAGTGTCGGGAGAGGTGACCACCACATTCCAGTGACAATGTAGGAATAAAGTCTCATCCCCATATTGAACATACGCCCCATCATGTTGTGTGGCTCAATCACTGTGCTAAATGGGACAGACTTCAAGCACATCAAGAATCATCCATGAGGGGCCATGTGTGAACCATCAACAGCAACAGATTTGTGTTCAACAACAATCTGTAATCTCATGATGCATATCATATCCCCCACTCTAATATGGACACAAGGCTGGGAGATCAACCCTTTAATGAAGCATGTAGGAGGACATGCCACGAACAACATACCGTAATTCTTGTAGAGCAACAACACAGCAGTACATGATTGGCAGAAGTGACATGCAATAGACAGGGAAAAGTGATCCCATAACCAAAAGATCAGATCTAAGCTCTGAAGTCCAGCTATCTTCAGTTGCCAATGGTAGTGGACAAGTAAACAACTACTTGGAGGTAGAGAGTCCACAAATATCCCCATCCTCAACGGAGAGAGAGCCAAGCAAATCAGTGCAAAACACACGACTGAAGCATCTGTATCTGTCTTCAACGAGAAGTGCTGAGTGAACAATCAATCTCTTCCCCCTCCTGAGGTCCTCAGCATCACAGATAACAGTCTTCATCCAATTTGATTTACTCCAAATGATATCAAGGAACAGGTGAAGGCACTGTTGCTGCAGTGGTTATGGAATGTGATAATATTCTGGCAATGGTACTTAAGACTAATGTTCCAGAACCAGTTGAGCCTGTAGCCGAGTTGCACCAGTATGGCTACAACTCTGACATCTAATGAAGGAAATCACCCAGGACTGTCCTGTGCAGAAAATATAAGACAAAACTAACCCAGTCAATTATCACTCTATCAGTTTACACTCCATCATCAGCAAAGTGTTAGAAGGGATTGTCAACATTCCTATCAAACAGCATTAGCAAACTCATAACCTGCTTACTGATATTCAGTTTTGTTTCCACCAGAATTACAGTTTTGGTTTAAACATGTTCAAATGAATTGATCTCCAGAAGTGAGATAAGAGTGACTGCTCTTGACATCATGGCCTTATTGAATTGATTATGGCATCAAGGAGCCAAAACTGGAGTCAATGAGAATCAGGGGAAAACTTTCTGCTAGCTGGCCATACCTTCCACAAAGGAAAATGGTTATTGGATGTCAATCATCTCAACCCTAGGATATCACTGCAGGCATTCAACATGGTATGTCCTAGGCCCAATCATCTGCTGTTCCTTCATCAATGATCTTAACCTCCATTATAAAGTCATAAGTATTTATGTTTGCTAATTATTGCATAATGTTCAGTGCCATTCATGACTCCCCAGATACGGAAGCAGTTTGTGTTCATATGTAGCAAGACTTGGACAACAACCAAGCTTAGGCTGATATGTGGCAAATAATATTTGTCTCATCTAAGTGCCAGGCAATGACTGTCTCCAGCAATAGAGAATCTAACCATTGCCCCTTGATGTTCCAAGACACTGTTATCAAACAATCTCCCACTGTCAGCAGTCTAGGGTTACCATCGATCAGAAACTGAAATGGACCAGCTACGACTGTGGCTATAAGAACAGGTCAGAGTCGTGGAATTTAGCTCCAAGGAATTCACCTCCTGTCTACTTAATAGCTGTTTACAAGGTACAAGTCAGGAGTGTGATGGAATACTCTCAACTGACCTGGATGAGTGCAATTCTAACAACATTCTAGAAGTTCTTCACCTACCAGAATAAAGCAGCCCTCTTGATTGGCACCATATCGCATCCTTCAACATTCATTTATTTCATCACCATCCCAGTCTCAACAGCGCGTACCATCTTCAGGATGTACTGAAGAAACTCACAAAAGGGTCATCCGACAGCACCTTCCAAACCTGTGACCAATACCACTTCGAAAGACAAGGCAGCAGATATGTCGGAACTCCACCACATGAATATTTCCCTACAAGCCACATACCATCCTGACTTTGAACTATATTGCCATTCCTTCTAAGTCACTGGATTCCCAAATCCTGAAACTCCTTCCTAACTGCACCTACACCACATAGACTGCAGTCAATCAAGAAGGCAGCTCACCAGAACCTTCTCCAGGGAAATCAGGGGTCGGCAAAAAAATGTTGACCTAGCCAGCGATGCTTACATTCCATAGCTGAATTTTCAAAACCCATATGCTGTAAAAATGACTTTTCCCTGATGATTTGATCACAGCATCATTATTTGCATTTATGTTATAACTGATCGCCTGTTGCAAGCTTTCTGAAACATCCATTTTTATTTTGATACCTCAATACAAAAGTTGGTATTGTCTTTTAAATACACTCCAGGCCACATTGTTCTCTGTAGTTCTAATTGTGCAGAGCTATTGACAAAGTGACAGTTGAAATATTGTACTCTATTGCACATCATTACAGGAATATACAGGACCAAGAAGTATATTCTTCTAACTTGTCTGTCTGCCTGTTAATATATTTATCAGAAGACACTTATTCAATTTTCTGTTGAATTGACTGAAACAATCAGCATCCACTGTCGCTCTTCACAGTCCATTTTACATATTCATCTCTTGCTGGATTAAATCTAAATTGTTTTTCTGCCTTCCCTCCATGAAGTTGGAAATATGCTTCACGTGCCATTATTATGATTGTATTCAGTATATTGATGATTATTCTGTTCACCCTTTACAGTGTTCTGTAGATTCACATGAATCTTCCCTCCAATATAAACGTTCTCTTGCTTCTTCTCATAACTTAATTGGTTGATCTTTGCTGTGTCATTTCCAATGTCTGGGTGTCTTTCTCATAATACGGTGTCCAGAATTGTAGTTTGAGTTAGACTAGATCATCTGTGACCTCTGAGCTACTATTTCTCTGGCTATGGTACCCAACCTGCTGTACACTGCACATTGTCTGGACTTTGGTGATCTAGACATGAATACCCTATACTGACAAATCCCTCTCCTGCATCATGTTCTGCAGTTATACCATTTAACTTATGTTTAACTGTTCATTATCCATTACAAACACTTACATTTGGCCACATTTAATCATATCTGTCACTTAATAGCTCAGCATCCAAACCTATCTATGACCTCTGTATTTAATTGGCCTGTTCTTGGTTGCTTGCAGGTTCTTCCAGTTTGGCATGAATTGCAAACTTGGAGAGTTTCTTTTCTGATCTCGACATCTGAGTCTGTATGTAATTGCAGATAGCAATAACCTCCAGGCCTTGCAACATGTCATAGCAAAAGTATGCACGAGGATGATCCACTTGATGGTTAAAAACTCTGCCTTACAAAACATGTATTAAAACCTCAGAGATAGTAGGAACTGCCGATGCTGAAGTCTGAGATAACAAGGTGTGAAGCTGGAGGAAGACAGCAGGCCAGGCAGCATCAGAGGAGCAGGAAAGCTAACGTTTCTGAAGAAGGGTCCTGACCCGAAACATCAGCTTTCCTGCTCCTCTGATGCTGCCTGGCCTGCTGTGTTCCTCCATCTCCACACTATGTATTAAAAACTACTTTGCCCTGAGTTTGATCCTCAAAGGCACACACTGGTTTCCCCTCTCCTCAACATATTAAATTCAAATCGGCAGCCATCTCTTGTCCTGTCCTGTCTCTTTACATTCCTTATATACCCTCTTTGATGTTCTGATCCTCTGACTCTGCATTTCCGTGCACCCCTTGCTCCACATTAGGAGCAAAGACTTCAGCAGTTACCTTCCTAAACTTTGAAGCTGCCCAATTAAACCTCTCTGTTCCTCTTTACCTATCTTTTAAGAGTCATCCTTATTCCAGCCTGTTCGCCAAACTTTTCAGTTTCTCCACAAGCCCCCACCCTTCCCTTCCTGGTTTGATATCCATTCCTATTAGATCTACACGTGAAGTGTTTTGAGACAATTTTTCACATCAGAGTTCCTATGTAAATGTGAACACTGATAATACACTGGACCTAAAATACATATCTGATTGTGTTTAGGAGTAATGGCTTGTGTTTGGCAATAAGTTATTTAATCTACAAGCTAAAACAACATTAATGGAATTAACTCGGCAATAATAGGCACATTTTTGAAGCACATCAGCCATACTTTTAACTAGTTTGGACATCCTATCAAAATATTGCAACAGGATGTTGGCAAAATACGTTCATTTTTTATTGATCAGCGTAAAACTAGAGTTTGTAACAAAAAAAACAATAAAAATCTAAATATCGAATCAGAGATAGTAGGAACTGCAGATGCTGGAGAATCCGAGACAACAAGGTGCAGGGCTGGATGAACACAGCAGGCCAAGCAGCATCATAGGAGCAGAGAGGCTGACGTTTCGGGCCTAGACCCTTCATCAGAAAAGCTTTTCTGATGAAGGG
>NW_025978918.1:0-6305 GCF_021869965.1 Rhincodon typus | reverse complement strand
TATTTGCCCCATCAGTGAATCTTACTCCACACATGTGTTAACTCTAACTCCTGTCTTGAAATGGTGCACAATGCCACTCAGTTGTGTGAAATAACTGTTCAAGAAGAATGCTTGACACCAGCTTCTCAGAGCAGCTGGAGTCAAACAACAAACATTCATTTTTCTAAAGTCTTCCATATCCTGAGAATGAAAATAAGGCCACCTCCTTGAGCCATAAGACCTGCTCTTTGACTTTCCATTTTTGTGGTTGTGGAGTTGAGAAAGCAGCTTTATGGAATCTGAGGCCGGGAGTCTGAGGCCACGCTGAGGCCAGGAATACCTTCACATCTTTCCTGCAATGAGGCAACCAGACCTGGACAAAACACTCCAGATGTGGCCGAACCAGGGTTTTGTATAGCTGGAGCATAACTTCAGGCTCTTGAACTCAATCCCTCTATTAGTAAAATCTAACACACTACACGCCTTCTTAACAACTCTATCCACCCGGGTGGCAGCTTTCAAGGAACTGTGGACATGAACCCTAAGATCCCTCTGCTCCTCCACACTACCAAGAATCTTTCTGTGAACCCTGTATTCTGCTTTCAAATTTGCCCTTCCAAAATGAATCACCTCACACTTTTCAGGGTTAAACTCCATCTGCCACTTCTCAGCCCAGCTCTGCATTCTATCAATTTCACTTTGTAACCGAGAACAGCCCTCTGCACTGTCCACAACTCGACCCACCTTCGTATAATCCGCGAATTTACGAATCCACCCTTCCGCTCCTTCATCCAAATCATTTACAAAAATAACAAATAGAAGAGGACCCAGAACAGATCCTTGTGGTACACCACTCGCAACTGAACACCATGTTGAATATTTTCCATCTAATACCACCGTTTGTCTTCTAAGGGTCAGCCAATTCTGAATCCAATCTGCCACATTTCCCCCTATCCCATGCCTCCTTACCTTCTGCATGGTCTTATCTTGATCTTGCTTGAGCCTCATGTCGAGATGAAAGCACAGTGAGATGTTTCTCCAATCAAGTTCATGATTTCCCTTCCCCAGTAGACTCTGTACGTAGTTGAGACTGAAATATTATAATTTCCTCAAGGTGGCACCAAACAAAACTGAAATATCTGACCCGCTCAGGAGTGACACAAATTCAGGTCATGAAAGTATCAGCCTGAAGTTCTGTTACTGTCTCTAAAAGTTCAAGCCACTTTGGTCGTACCCAGTCCAATAATAATCCTGTTTCAATCTAGACCACAGTGCAAGATAACATGATTGATGCGCCAGAGCTAATATCTCTGGTTTATTAATACCGCAATTGGTGCTTTATTAAAAGCAGCGTCATTCTTCCTATTAAATCTGATGGCAAGTGAAAGTACATTTTGTTGGGCTAGGTACAAGAGGGAATGAGAAAACCTTGGCAGATAGGATCAAGGAAAACCCCAAGGCTTTTTACAGTTTTGTGAGGAATAAGAGAATGACCAGAGAAAGGGTCGGGCCGATCAAGGATTGCAAAGGGAATTTGTGCATGGAGCCTAAAGAGATAGGGGCGGTCCTTAATGAATACTTTTCTTCAGTATTCTCAACTGAGGGGGACCTTGTTGCAGGGGAGGACAGTTTGAAACAGGCTGGTAGGCTCGAGGAGTTGGATGTTAGTAAGGAAGATGTCCGAGGATTTTTGAGGAACTTGAAGATAGGTAAGTCCCCCAGGCCTGATGAGATTTATCAAAGGATTCTATGGGAAGCGAGGGTAGAGATCGCAGGGATTCTGGCGATGATCTTTTCGTCCTCACTGTCCACGGGTTTAGTTCCGGAAGATTGGAGCATGGCAAACATCATTCCCTTGTTCAAAAAGGGGAATAGGTATAACCCTGAAAGTTGCAGGCCAGTTAGTCTCACTTCAGTGGCAGGCAATTTATTGGAAAGGGCTCTGAGAGACTGGATTTATGATCACTTGGAAAGGCACAGTTTGATTCGTGATAGTCAGCATGGATTTGTGAGGGGTAGATCATGCCTCACAAACCTTATTGAATTCTTTGAAGAGGCAACAAAACACGTGGATGAAGGAAGAGTAGTGGATGTGCTATACATGGATTTAAGTACGGCGTTCGAAAAGGTTCCCCATGGTATGCTCAAGCAGAAAGTAAGAAGGCATGGAACAGGGGGTTTATTTATTATGTATTTATTTATTTATCTGAGGCAGATTTTCTATTAGCCGAAATAATCATTCTAGTCATTCTTTGCTGGTTCTTAAAATCTGTCCAATCCACGAATTTGGTACTAATCTTTGCAGATTTGTAAAATTTTCTTTCAATTTAATAGTCTCCTGGAATTCTGTATTTAGCTGTGGCTGATGTCTGTTTTGCAAGGAGCCTTTCCATCACACAAATACAAATCTTTACTGAGAGTTATTGAATATCTCCTTAAAAATCTGCCTCTGCAACTTCAATAACCTACCTCTTATCCCTATTTTCCAGTTCTCCTCAGGGGCATGGGTCGTGTGAATAGCCAGGGTCTTTAACCCAATGTAGGGGAGTTCAAAACTGGAGGGCAGAGGTTTAAGTTGAGAGGGGAAATATTTAAAAGGGACCTGAGGGGCAATATTTTCAAACAAAGGGTTGTACAAAATGGAACAAGCTGCCAGAGGATGTGGTAGAGGTGAGTTTAATTAGTAAATTTAAAAGACATTTAGACGAGTACATGAATAGGAAGGGTTTTGAGAAATATGGACCACACACAGGCAAATGGGACTAGTTCAGTTGAAGATAACTGGTTGGTATCGACAAGCTGGGCCAAAAGGTCATGTTTCCAAGCAATATTGTTCTATGACTTTATGACGTACAATTACTCTTTCAAACTCAGCATGAGTTTCTATCATGTTGTGATTACTGTTGAAATTACTCCACAGAGGCCGGTATCCTGATTCTTCTGATCAAAAACTGTTCAGCCAATCTTGGTGAATCTTTCTCAAACAATTTCACCCCATCAAGCTTGGGCCCGAGTCTTTTACCGCAATCAGTGTTAACTGAATCAGCTGCTTCTCATAAGAGACCGGAACAAAAGTTGTACCTTTAAACTGTAAAGGTTCTCCAGTACAAGTTCTCAGTCTAGCTGAGGACTTGATAAATATTGATAAAGAGCAAATAGTGATAATGACTGGTTCCATGGTCACTGAAACAGCCGCACTGGTTTCAATCTCCGTTGGAACCAGGTGACTACTTAACCAGGCGTTTATTTTGATTGGTTTTGATTTGGATGTGGCTAAACAATTTAACTGTTCCAAACCAGAGGGAGGTGGAGTTCACAGGGTGTGCACTCTCCTGGATACTGGCCTATGAGTTATCTGACTCAATTTAGGTTGAATGGGACTCTTTTGCTGTCTGGAGTCTGTATACTGTCAGAAACTACAAAGGCTTGCCAACCCAGAGCTTGAAGAAAGTTTGGCCAAGGCTTGGCTTTAGTTTGTCTCCATTGAAATAACTCTCCAGAGGCTGGTATCCTGTCATTAAGTCACCCATTTTAGTTACATCTGAAGAGTCCTTGATACTGATCCAGCTCCCTCAGAGCCAGCTCATGTAGTGAACAGAATGTCTGACACTCCTGTTTATATCTGTCAGCCAGGGATCCCTGATTGGACCAGATTAACAGCCCAAATCAAGGAACTCATATTCTATGAGGTCCACCTGGCTGACTTTACTACAATCGCCACAGCTGTCACCGAGAGACTCCTTTACCATGAGAGTATTGATCATTCCTGTCTCCTTACAAGCTGCCATGTCTAAAATGGCTTGCTAAAACATCATCCCAAAAACATTCTAAACTTATTTTCAGGCTAACCAATCTAATTCTCCCAATTTACATTTAGGCTTAAAGTCATCAATGATTATTTTGTTACATTTCTCAATTTTTCTTCCTGTATGCTGTGCTCTGGAGCATAACTACTGTCAGGGTCCCTATAAACTATACATGACCTCTTACCTTTCCCACTTCTTGTCTTCACCCAAGCTGATTGTACATGATTTTTCCAGCAAAGACCATCTCTCAGTATTGAACTAATGCCAAACCTTATTTACAGAGCCACTTCACCAACCTTTCCTCTCTTCAGATATGTCAAATACCCCTCAACACTTAGGTCCCAGTCTTTCTTAGCTTTCCACCATATTTTTGTAATTCCTATCAACCCATATATATTTGCAACTATCAATTAACGACAATTCATCCTTGTTGTTACAAATGTTGTCTGCATTCAGACACAGTGCCTCACATTCATTTTATTGACATTTTTTTGCAGTCAAGGCCCTACTCTAACGGTGCACTTTGACATTTCTATGTTCTGTCCCTTCCTATCAAACTCATGAACTCATTCCTCACGTATCACCCTGCTGTATGAATTGGTTGCTTCCCTGTGCCTTACTTCACTTGATCCCTGTGCTCCACTATTTAGCCGTTGTCAATGGCAGCAGAAATTCCGTGTCACTGCGCATGGGTTCTGTGGATCCTTGTATGGCTGATGAGCTCAATCCTAGAGCCACAAAGTCAGCCCCACATTTGGCAGGTGTTTTTTGTGTAAGTGTCTGCGTGTGTCTTTGTGTGTGTCTCTGTGCGTGAGTGTGTGTGTGCCTATGTGTGTCTGTGTGCCTGTGTGTGCCTGTGAGGTTGTGTCTGTGTGTGCACGAGTGCACGTGTATTTGTGCGTGTGCGCACATAACCTGTACGTGTGTGTGTCTGTGTGTTTGTGTGTGCATCTGTGTGTGTCTGTGTGTTTGTGTATGCACGTGCATGTGTGTTTGTGTGTGCACATATGCCTTGTGTGTGTGTATGTGTTTACATATGCCGTGTGTTTGTGTGTGTAGATGTGTGTGTATGTGTGTATAGATGTGTGTGTATGTGTTTGTATGTGTGTGTGAATTGCCAGGGCTCGACATCTTTTACTGTAGGAATGCTGTTGCTCAGCAGCAAACACAGAGTCCTTAACAGAAGCGAGAATCAGTTGCAGTGGTGAGGAATCCTTAATAACTGGGGATTTCTCTCCTGTCGCCACCATCCACTATCGCAGCCATTGATATCAAATGACCTTCTTCCATCTGCATCGCCATGGAGGACTTGTTTTGGATTGCACTTTGTCTGTTTTCTGTCCTTTGACATTGCTATCATGGGTGTCCCTGTCAAACTCTAGACAGCATTGCTCTCGGGATCAATGGAACACTCAAGCCTCTTCACCACAGCGAGATGGCAATTCACAGAAAATGAATTAAATAACCAAGAAACATGAGCTACACAAAGGAAATCAGATTTTAAATTAAAAACAATTTATTTTCAAAAGGGATTGAAACCAAGCAATCAAATCAGCCAAAGTCACCCAAAAAAAGGATGCTGCTTGGCCTGCTGTGTACATCCAGCGCTACACCTTGTTATCTCAGATTCTCGAGCATAGGCAGTTCCTACTATCTCTGAGCCAAAGAAAAATGCCTTGATTCCATTTTCATTTACACCTTATGTGAATTTTCACACATTGGAGACAGACCTTGCCTATAATTGGCAAACCTAAAGAAACAAAACATTTGCAGATGAAATACACAAAACAAGCTTGTATTTCAAAGAACAGGTTGTAGCAAAGCAGAGAAGAAGGATTTATGACTGTAGAACTGGAGAACTCTCTCTCTCTGTCTCTCTTTCTCTCTCTCGCTTTCTGCCTTTCAGGAAGGACAAAGCTCCTGGTGAGAGAAACGTCCAGGTTCCAAAAACCTCTCGGTAGAACCGTAGAGTAACAGAATCATAGACTCATACAGCATGGAAACAGACCCTTCAGTCCAACTAATCAATGCAAAGAATAATCCCAAACTAAACTAGTCCCAATTGCCTGCATTTGGCCCATATTCCTCCAGACCTTTCCTATTCATGAATTTATCCAAATCTCTTTTAAACGTTGTAACTGTACCCAAATCCACCAATTACTTTGGCAATTCATTCAACACACGAACGATCCACTATATAAAAAAATTTGTCCCTCACGTCATTTTTAAATCTTCCTCTTCTCACCTGTAAAATATGCCCCTTAGTCTTTGAACACCGCCACCTTAGAGAAAAGATCTTTGCTATTCACCATATCTATGTCCCTCATGATTTTATAAATCCCTATAAGGTTTATAAAGTGGGTTTAATCCTCATATGCTCCAGTGCAAAAAGTCACAGCTTATTGTTATAACTCAAACCCTCTATTCCCAGCAATACGCTGGTAAATATTTTCTGAATCCTCTCCATTTTACGAATACCCTTCCTATAACAGGGCAACCAGAACGGCAAACAATATACCA
>NW_025978917.1:0-6305 GCF_021869965.1 Rhincodon typus | reverse complement strand
CCTGCTCCTCTGATGCTGCCTGGCCTGCTGTGTTCCTCCAGCTCCACACTGTGTTATCTCTGACTTCAGCATCGGCAGTTCTTACTATCTCTTAGGTCTTATTTTAGTGTTATGCCCTTTCATTTTGGACTCTCCCATCAGATAAAATTAACATCTCTTTTATTTTCTCTTTCTCTCTTCATTCAAGTGATCTAAACATTGTAAACACCTTCATTTAGAACATCCTCAATCTTGTATATTCTTTTTGCTTTATATCACCATATTTAGCTTCACTATCTTCAAAGCCAGTATACCTTTAAGAAGTATGTGGTGGCTTAGTGGTAATGTTCCTACCTAAGGGCAAGAAGGGTTCAAGTCCCATATGCCTCAAACATGTAGCATAAAAAGTCCAAGTAGATTTATTTAAATGACTACTGATATTAAGCCACTGTCTTTACAACTCAATGCAACATTTCATGTAGGGTCTGACCAGAGTTCTGTACAGTTATATCATATATCTCTATCCGACTTACACAATAGAATGTCATTGACAGTTTCTAATCTAAAGTGACAGCTCCCAGAATCAAGACAATTGAAAGACAACATCTGCTGCATCAAAAATTTTCCAGTTTTACTATTTTTGAAAGCATGGGCTACAAACCATTGGATCCTGGAGGTTTGCCTCTGTTTAAACTTATTCATTTCTCCATCATCATCTTTTAAAACTTAAATTGAGGAATGAACAAGATTCAAGTTAATGTAACCATACCTTACTCTGGTAAAACAGTAAGACAAAGCTCTTTTTCTTCTTTGGTTCCTAAGATGGTCAATTCATATCTCATCCTAGAAAGCCAATCTCGCTGTCAGTTAAAATCTTAAGTCAGGACTTACCCTTCTCCCTCTCAAACCAAGTTCTGAATTCTGTGTATTTCAATCAATGTTATCTAGGTGTTACCTTAACCTTCAATTATTGACTGATTCAGATTAATAATTCATTAAGTTTAAAATGGCTTTTTTTGTCATTAATTCAAAAACATATGATTCCAGAAAAATCTTCTGGGTGTGCTCAATAAATTGTGATCTTTGGGATTCAAGCTGATTGATATTGCCATGCCTGAAGTTTGCATGGTGTCTCAGTGGTTAGCACTGCTGTTTTATAGCAGAAGGGGCCTGGGTTCAATTCCAGCCTGTGTGGAGTTTGCATGTTCTCCCCATGTCTGTGTGTGTTTCCTCTGGATGCTGTAGTTTCCTCCCACAATCCAAAGATATGCAGGTTGGGTGGATTGTCCATGGGAAATACAGGGTTAGGGGAATGGGTCTAGGTGGGGTGCTCTTCAGAGGATCAGTGCGGACTTGATGGGTCAAATGGCCTGCTTCTATCATAAAGGGATTCTGTCTATGAGGAAGTTAACATTTTCCCAAAATTGTATTTCCTTTTGTATTTTTGCAAAGCTTTCTCTGATTTTCACATTTATGTATCCTGCTGCTTTATCATTGCTATTTGAATGCCTTTGGTTGTTCTATGCTCTGCAACCACCATCCTGTTTCCAATCTAAAGTCCAAAACTTTGTTATTGCTTAGAACCATGTACTATATCTCCCTGTTCCAACTCAGAGCACATGAACTGCAGAAATTAGCATCACCAATGACAATGTGACTAGAATAATATCAAAGTCAATCTATTTTAAATTCTTCAATAAAATGAGACATATTCTCATCACGCTTTATGCTACAACTCATTTCATTCCCTTTGAACTTCTGCCATTCAGAACCCAGCTTGGTGGTACTGTCTATTTGGTTTCAACTGTATCTATCACACTATTAGATTACTTCCAGTGAATTCCTCTTGTATGCATAGACAAAGATTATTAGCGCAGTCCAGATCTCCATCTTTGGCCCACCCCTCTCCACCATCTCTGTGACTGCTTGGTGATAATTTCCAGAAGCTTGGATTCAATACTCACGTGTGTTCTGAAAAACACCCAACTCAGTCTCATGGTTGCTGTGGCTATCTCCGGCTGACTGTGACACATTGAGACTGGATGAGCCAAAACAAGTGCAATGTTCTGTAGATTGCAGCATGTCACAGCTATTCTAGAGATCCTGGCTGGCACACGTTGCAGGGCACCTCCAGATCCATCCAGGCACCTGACCCGAATTCTGAGAATGCTGACAGCTTGTTCAGTGAGGCATCCGGTAGTGTTATGACGTTCATTCATCGTGTTCCTAGGCTTCATTTCTCAAGTTGAGACGTGTCATTAACCATGTTTTAAGTGAGTAGCTCTTGACTCCAGGATTTAACTCTGCTTCCGGCCAGATCGGGAAGGGTGGACAGGGGTGAGAGCATCACGGCAGCTGCTAGGGAATCTTTCACACAGCTGTATAAAGGCTTTATCATAGTTGCACATTGCTGGAATGAGGGCATTAGCAGATGGTGAATCCTCCTGGGTAATCTGGAGGCTCCAATTTAGTGCCCTGCCCTTGTGGGAAAGCTGAACACAGCCACAAATACATCTCTGACTGGGTTCATCACAGGGCAGTCTAGCATAACTGGGGACACTTGCAAAGAAGCCACCCACGTGAGCCAGTTGAATGCAGCAGAGCACTGAGAGAATGCAGAGGCAGGAGAGTTGTGACTTTGCGGGCACTGGTACAACGTGACCATCAGATCAAGCCAGCTGCAAACATCTGCCACCACCCGAGGTGGCTGTTCTCTGAGTTAGGTCACCTGTGGAGCCAGAACCGAGTCTGAAATGTGAGGGTCATGCCCCTTAAAATTTGTGCCAAGTGATCCTTCCAGTTTGCAACAGCTAGTATCAAAGGGCCTGTTCTTGTGCTATGGTATCAGCAAATCATAGCTTAAAATCTACCATTGTATTATTATTGTTGCTTACCTTTGTAGCTTTATTATGCCTTCATATTATGGAAATGTTATGGGGCTGAATGTTTAGTTCTTGATGTGTGGACATGCAGGCAGTTGGATGGAGCCCTGCACTGGCAGCCAGCACACCATTTCCCTGGCTCCATACCTTCCCAGGTCATTCTCCGTGAAGGGGATAGAGGTAGGCTGGCAGCTCATGAATGTTGGGTGACCAATGAAGAGAAATTAAAGACTCCCTGAAGCTTACTATCTAGAAACTAGACATTCCCAGGTACTCAGAGATGTCAGGAAGCAGGGGGGGCTACCGATAGATGGTCTTCTGGTGGTAAACAAGGTAGCCATTATTCTCTGCCCATCTGTCTTCAACATCACTTCTGTGGGGACCTAGGTGCTCGACCTTTTTCTTTTATTTTAAATTTTAAAAGGCTATCTCCATCTTAGGGCTCTCTTTCTCTCTTTTGAAAGGTAAGATTCTACTCTCTCTGAGCTGGTGAGCTTTCAAAGGGGAAATATTGGACGCAATATATTTGGATTTCCAGAATGCATTTGATGAGGTTAGGCTAATTAAAAAGATAAGAGGCCCTGTATTAAAGGTAGCATATTAGCATGGACAGAGATTGGTGAACTGTTAGAAGACCGAGACTTCGGATAAGGGGGGCATTTACAGGGTAGCAACCTGTAACTAGTGGAGTGCTAAAGGGAGCAATGCTTGAGTCACGATTATTTACCCAGATATGTTAACAACTTGGATAAGGAAAGTGAATGTACAATAGACAATTTCGTAGATGACACAGAAGTAGGTGGGAAGGCAAGTGGTGAAGATGACACAGATTCTGCAGATGTAGACAAGTTAAACAAATGGACAAAATTTGGCAGATGGAATATAATATGGAAAAATGTAAGGTTATGTACTTCAGAAGAAAGAACAGAGAAGCTGAATATTATTTAAATGGAGAAATCTACAGAACAGAGGGATTTGGATGACCTCTTGCGTAACTCACAAAATGATAGTATCCAAGTTCAACAGGTAATAGGGAAGGCAAATGGAAAGTTGACATTTGTTTCAAAGGTAAGTCTTGATAAAACTATACAAAGCATTGGTCAGACTATAGCTGGAATATTATGAACAGTCTTAATGCCCTTATCTAAGGGAAGATTTACTGTGATTGGTCCAGTTGATCCCAGGTATGGAGGAAGAGGTTAAGTTGATCTGATTGAAACTGATTGAAACATACCCTTGACAGGGTAGATGTGGAAAGGTTGTTTCCACTTGTGGTTGAGTCTAGGATGACAGAGCATTATCTCAGAGTAAGGGGTCAATTAGGACAGAGATGAGGAAGATATTTTTCTCTCAGAGGCTAGTGAATGCAAGGTTGGAGAGACCAGGTTGTTAAATATATTCAAGGCTGTGTTAGGCAGATTTTTATTCAGTGAAGGCGTCAAAATTCAGTGACTGAAAAAGGTTTTAAAAAAATGAAGTTAAGGATTATCATATCAGCCACAATCTCATTGAATGGCTGAGAAAATTCGACAAGCTGAACAGCCGACTCTGGTCCTACATCTTATGTGGCAAACTCAGGTAGATTTTGACATCCAAATCATTTATGTGGATTATAAACAATGAGCAACCCTCTACCAACCACCTCCCTCCACCTCCTACCCCCTGCAGCCTCCCCCAGAAGTCTTAGCCACTGAAGCTATCAGCCATTGTGATTGGCCAGCAGCAACAGCCAATGCCAAGAGCTCAATAGTAGACGTGGCTAGAACTGTAACCAGCCCAAAGAGGAAAAAAAACACCGGATCCCCAGAGTGGATATATGGCAGAGGTAGTTTGGCTAGCTTAGGGAGGGGCGTGTGAGAGTTGGCAAGATTGCTTTGGAAAGGAGATGGTCAGAAGTAAAAGGAGCAATGTTCTTGAGGGGTTGCCCCAATGCATCAAAGGCATTTCTCTCAGCCCCACACCCCTCATTGTTAAACAATTAAATATCTGATGCTGCTTGGCCTGCTGTGTTCATCCACCTCTACACCTTGTTATCTCTAACTATGTTATGGGAGTGGGATGCGAAGGTGGTGTCTGGGCACCTGCCTTTTATTATATGCCTGATGCACACATAGCAGTGGTGCATTAAATTTAGACCCTATTTGTGATATTATAGACAAGTTCTTTAGAAGTGAAATTATCTAGATATATCTGATCTGCTTTAAATCAGATGTTCTTTATTTCTCCAGTGGTCTAGACAAAGAAATTGAAAGCTTATTTTATATCTTTACGTATTAGGTTAAACACGTAAATATTTAAATATGTAGCACTGTATTACTGTATCTACTAGCTACACAGTAAAGAATGATAACACCAGTGGACAGAGAGCATTTAGATTGGTCAATGTGTTATCAAAGCATAACATAGCTCAATCATTGCCAAGTGGAGGCTAGAGGTTGAAAGTTTTCGATTTGCACTTGTCAGAGCTGGGATGAAAGAAATAAATTTGAAACAAGACTTCATTTTATGCAGAATGAGAAGAGGGTGCTGATTGATTGGGCATCATTGCCACGGTGATGCAGGAAGATCAGTTAACTGTCAATCTTAATTCTCAGACCAAGCAGGTGAATTCTGATTGATCAAATGTTGTCATGGGGATGCAGCACAGCTTAAACTGTTTCCATGACCCCTTGTTTGGAAAAGGTGCAAATATATACAAATGCCTTTTCCGTACAGAGAGTACATCTTGAGTATTTTACATATGTAAACATATTGCCCGCTCAAATGCATCACACTCCAGGCCTGACTCAGTACCTCTTCAAACAATCTGGATTACATAATAAATGATTTCCAACAGCAGAAGTACCAAACTTGAACAGAATTATGCTCCAAAAATCTTCAATTTCTATTCTGCTTTCAGTAAACTTTAAGTACAATATATAACCATTTTATCAGGATTTACTCTATACCAGTAGCATCAGTGTAAAGTAGTTTCACTTCAGGCTAATGTTAAATATGCAATCTCAACTTAAATTCAGCCTGACTCTGGAGCAGAATGAATTCTTGAACAAGGGAGACTGAGTGATGTTTGCTCAGGTAAGATGTTAAATGGTAAAAAGTTGCACAACCCAACCCATCTGGAACTTATCTATGATGATCTATCATGATCTATGATCTATGATCTTATCAGGTTTTGAATTTAACATGTGTTTTCAGGTCAGATATTTAAATATCTTAGTGAGATTGTATGGTTCAGATTTTAACTCTGTTTTGGATTTAACACTGTCAGTCTGGAGTCCCAGGACTTGAGGGTGGCATGGCAGCTCAGTGGTTGACACTGTTACCTCTCAGTGCCAGGAACCTGGGTTCAATTCCACCCTCAGGCACCTGTGTGTGTGGAGTCTACACATTCTCCCTGTGTTTGAGACAACAAGGTGCAGGGCTGGATGAACACAGCAGGCCAAG
>NW_025978916.1:0-6305 GCF_021869965.1 Rhincodon typus | reverse complement strand
GTGGGAGCACGAGGCGGCGCCGATACAGTCATCAATGTAACGGAGGAAGAGGTGGGGTTTAGGGCCGGTGTAGGTACGGAAGAGGGATTGTTCCACGTAACCTACAAAGAGGCAGGCGTAGCTTGGGCCCATGCGGGTACCCATGGCTACCCCCTTTGTCTGTAGGAAGTGGGAGGAATTGAAAGAGAAGTTGTTGAGTGTGAGGACGAGTTCGGCTAAGCGGATGAGGGTATCAGTGGAGGGGGACTGGTCGGGCCTGCGGGACAGGAAGAAGCGGAGGGCCTTAAGGCCATCTGCATGGGGAATGCAGGTGTAGAGGGACTGGACGTCCATGGTAAAGATGAGGTATAGCTCCTGGATAGGAACCTCTTGTTCATAAAAGGATCAAGAGTGAGATGGCACAGATTTAAAGTCATTTACAAAGGAGTAAATGCAGTGTGAGGAAAAGCTTTCTCAAAAAGCGAGTGTTATTAAACTGGGAAAGATGCAAAAATAGATTTACAAGGATGTTACCGATTCTAGAAGGATTGAGTTATAAGGGGAGGCTGGAGAGGCTGGGACAATTTTTTCCCCGGAGCGTCGGAGACTGAGGTGTGACATGATGCAAGTTTATAAAATCCTGATAAGCATAGATTAAGTCACCAGCAAAGGTTTCTTCTTTTCCCAGGGTAGGGGAATCCAAAACTAGAGTCCATAGGTTTCAGGTGAGAGGGGAAAGATTTAAAAGGGACCTGGGAGGTAACTTTTTCACACAGAGGGTGGCACGTGTATGGAATGAGCTGCAGGAGAAAGTGGTGGAGGCGGATACAATTACAACATTTAAAAACTATTTGGGCAGCTACATGGATAGGAAAGGTTTAGAAGGATAATGGTCAAATGGAAGAAAATAGGACTAGTTCAGTTTAGGAAACTCTGTCGGCATGGATCAGTTAGAACGAAGGGTCTGTTTGCGTGCTGTATGACTCAATGACTCCATGACTATGAATGGTTAGGATCTGGCATGTACTGCCTGGAAGTCTGGGCGAGACAAGTTCAAGTGAACCATTAAAGGGGGCATTGCATTATCAATCAAATAGAAACACCATGCAAAGTTGCAGCGAAAAGGCAGGAGAATGACACTAACTCAAAATGCTCAGACAGAGCTGGCGCAGATGCAATGGACATTGCAAACATTCTGTGGATCCTGCAGAAAGCCAGCACTGGCCCGATTGGCTGAATGGCGTCCTTCTGTGCTGTAATCTGAGTTGTGAAAGATGTAAACCACTGTATTGTGAAGCTCAATGAGAACTCCAGAACTGCCAACAGCAGAATCCCACAGTGTGGATCACCTCACTCTGTTCTGCTTATGTAAATGGGAGCACAGGGATGAGTTACTCAGAGCCCACAGCACCTTGCTGTACAAACATACAGACAGAGACATTAGGAGCAGGAGTGGGCCATTAGGCCCTTCAAGCCTGTTTTACTATTCAATCAGAACAGGACGCAACTGATTACTCCATATTCCCATTCCCCAACCCCCCCCATAAGCTTGAGAATGTAGTGCCCGGGGAGCAGGAGAAATGGTGCCAGAAACCACTTCAATCAAATACTGGGACAGACCTCAGTGAATGCTGCCAGCCATTACTTAGAGTATTGCATTCAATTCTGGTCACCAAATTACATGAAGGATGTGGAGGCTTTGAAGAGGGTACAGAAGAGGTTTACCAGGATGCTGCCTGGTTTAGAGAGTATGAGCTATAAGGAGAGGCTAGAAAAACCCGGGTTGTTTTCTCTGGAGTGGCAGAGGCTGAGGGGAGACTTGATAGAAGTCTATAAAATTATGAGATGCAGAGGTAGGATTGACAGTGGGAATCCTTTTCCCAGATTTGAAATGTCTAATACTAGGGGGCATGAATTTAAGGTGAGAGGGGAAAAGTTCACAAGGGATGTGAGGGGCATGTTTTTTTACACAGAGAGCGTTAGGAGTCTGGAACACATTGCCAGGGGTGGTGGTGTTGGAGGCAGATACAATAGGGCATTTAAGAGACTTTTAGATAAGCACATGAAAATGCAAGGAGTGGAGGGTTATGGACCAAAGGCAGGCAGAAGGGATTAGTTTAATTTGGTGTCATGTTCGTGGGCCAAAGGGCCTGCTCCTGTGCTCTACTGTTCTATGTTCTATGAACGTGAAAAGTGTTCAGCTGGTTTGTGAGATGAAGGGAGATGTCAAGAGAGGCTGAGGATCTTCTCTGAACTGACGAACTTTGTCAAGACTCATGCCAGCCTTGCTTTTCAAATGGGCACCAATGGTACCATCTCTCGTCTTTTTTGATAGGTAAGAAGCAAAACTTTGGAATGGAGGTGAGGTATCAAGTGAATTATTATGATATGTTTGTATATTTGGAGGCTTCTGTCAACTAGTTAGCTGTTGTCAAAACAAATGGCTTATTATTGCAATGTCACGGAGTTTGAGAATGTTCTGGCATCTGGTAAGTGTATGATGCCAAGATAAACTGTATGATTAATGTCTGTCACAAAGTAAATATGCCTATTTGTTTAGCCATCAGTTGCAGTAGGTTTTTTTTAAAGAAACAGCAAGATGCAGTGGAAACAGAGTGCATAATGTCAGTAAACCCATAAAGACTGAGGAGCAGAAATAGGCCATTCAGCCCATCTAGTCTTCTCTGCTATTCATTGAGATTGTGGCAGATCTGATAATCCTCAATTCCAAATTTCTGCATTTTTCCCGGAGCTCTTGATTTCCTTACCTGATTAAAAATCTATCTCAGCCTTGAATATACTTCGTGACCCAACCTCGCCAGCCCTCTGTGGTAACGAATTCCACAGATTCATTACCTGAGAGAAGAACTAATTCCTCATTTTCCTTGTCTTAATTGATCCACCTCTTATTCTAAGATATTGTCCTCTGGTCCTCGAGTCTCTCACAAGGGGAGATAAGATATGTGCATTTACCCTGTTAAATCCCCAAAGAATCATGTTTGTTTCAACAAGGTCACCTCTCATTCTTCTACATTCCAATGAGTACAGGCCTAATCAACTCAACATCTCCTCATTATAGAGTCAGTCTATACCTGGTACGAGCTGAGTGAACCTTCTCTGCCTCCAATGCCAGGATATCTTTCTTTTGAAAAGGGACCCAAAATCACACAAGTATTTCAGCTTTGGTTTGACTCATGCCTTGTTCAGATTTAGCAAACCTCCCTATGTTTATATTCCATTCCCTTTGAAATTTTATGAATCATAGAATCCCTACAGTGTGGAAACAGTCCCTTCGGCCCAACAAGTCCACACCATCCTCCTGTAACCCACCTAAACTGTACATCCCTGAACACTATGGCCAATTTAGCATAGCCAATTTACCTAGCTTGCACATTTTTGGACTGTGGAAGGAAACCAGAGCACCCAGAGGAAACCCACAGAGACGCAGGGAGAACGTGCAAACTCCACACAGACAGTCGCCAGAGGGTGGAATCAAACCCGGGTCCCTGGTGCTGTGAGGCAGCACTGCTAACCACTGAGCCACCGTGCCGCCTCCGAAGACATGCAGGCTAGGTGGATTGGCTATGCTAATTTGCCCGGTAGTGTTCAGGGATGTGTAGGTTATGGGGGTTATGGGGGGTGGGTCTGGGTGGGATGCTCCGAGGGTTGGTGTGGACTTGTTGTGCCGAAGGGCCCGTTTCCACACTGTGGGGATTCTATGATTCTGTGATTGAAATGCAGACCAACATTCCATTTGCCTTCCCTATTGCCCACTGAACTCGGATGCTAGATTTTCGTGATTCATGGACTAGGATACCTAAATCACGCTGCTCTGCAGCTTTCTGCCGTCCTTCTCCATTTAAATAATATTCAGCCCCACTATTCTTCCTGCCAAAATGTATAGCCTCACATTTTCCCACATTACATTCCATCTGCCAAGTTTTCATCCACTCACTTAACTTGTCCATAACCCTCCGCCCACTCTTTGCGTCACCCTCAACAACTGCCTTCCCACCTATTTCTGTGTCATCCACAAACCTGGCTATATACATTTGTTTCATTCATTGTATACATTCAGAAAGATTTTCTGAAGAAGGGCGCAGACACGAAACGTCAGCTTTCCTGCTCCTCTGATGCTGCTTGGCCTGCTGTGTTCATCCAGCTCTACACCTTCTTATCTCAGATTCTCCAGCATCGGCAGCTCCCACTATCTCTATATACGTTTGCTTTCTTCATCCCAGTCACAGGTGGACAGGGTAGTGAAGAAGGCATTGGTACCCTTGCCTTTATTAGTCAGTGCATTGCGGGTATACAGGAGGTTGATCAGGCCAACTTTGGAACACTGCGTTCAATTCTGGCCTCACTGCTACAGGAAAGATGTTGTGAAACTTGAAAGGCTGCAGAAAAGATTTACAAGGATGTTGCTAGGGTTGAAGGGTTTGAGCTATAGGGAGAGGCTGAATAGGCTGGGGCCATTTTCCCTAGAATGTCGGAGGCTGAGGGGGGACCTTATAGAGGTTTATAAAATCATGAGGGGCTTGGATGGGATGATTAGCCAAGGTCTTTTTTCAGTAGTGAGAGAGTCCCAACTCGAGGACATAGGTTTAAGGTGGAAGGGGAGATATGTGAAAGGAACCTAAGGGGCTACTTTTTCAGGCAGAGGGTGGTGCGTGTATGGAATGAGTTGTCAGAGGAGATGGAGGCTGGTACAATTACAACATTTAAAAGACATCTGGATGGATATTAGAATAGGGAGGGTTAAAAGGGATATAGGCTAAATGCTAGCAAATGGGACTAGGTTAATTTTGGATATCTGGTCAGCATGGATGGGTTGGACTGAAGGGTCTATTTCCATGCTGTAGAACTCTATGATTCTATGACTCTAAGTCATTAATTTATGTTGGAAATAATTGTGGTCCCACCACTGATCCCTGTGGCACATCACAATTTAAAGATTACCAGCCTGAAAATGTCCCTCATCCTAAATTCCGACTTGTATTACTTAGCCATGCTATCTCCAACAGCATGGGCTTTTATCCTGTTAACAAGCTATATGGGTAGTGTCTTTGCCAGCAGCTTCTGCACTGATTCCCATTTGTTTATCCTGCTTGTTACATCTTCAAATACTTCCAGAGAATTTGTCTGCTTCCCCTTTATCAATCCTGCTCCCTACCCCCTCAAAGAATACTGAGAAATTTGTCATGCATAACATCTCCTTCATGAAGCTATTCTGGCCCTGCTTGACCATATTGTGCATTTCTAAATGCTCTGCTATCATGTCCTTTAACAGTTTCCCAATAACAGACGCTACACTAACTGGCCTTTAGGCATCTTTTGTTTTGACATGTTCATTTTTTTAAATAAAGGTTTCACTTGGCAGTTTTCCAATTCTCTGAGACTTTTCCAGAATGTAGGGATTTCTGGAAAGTTTCTACAAGTACATCCACTGTCTCTGTAGCTTCTTATTTTAAACTCTGAGGATGCATCACTTTATGCTCTGGAGACTATTCGTTCTTTAGCCCTATTAGTTTCCTGCGCTATTACCCGCGTAAGGGTTGGATGGGTCACAGGATATGTTTGCCCTCCGATGCCCTCATGATGGTGGAAGGTTTGGTTGCCTGCAATTTATCAGATGAACTCCTATTGGTAGTGTTGCAGCCCCTGAACTCTTGCCTTTGATTGCTAACATGCTCTTATCCTCACAATGCCTTGTCTACGTATCGAATGGTTTTCTGACAATCAGTTAAATCAGCTTGTTTTTATTCACTCATGGGATGTGAATATTGCTGGATTAGCCATCCGCTTATTCCCCATTTCACGTTGCCCTTGAGAAAGTGGTGGAGAGCTGTCTTTTTGAACAGCTGTAGTCCATTTGCTACAGGTAGATGCCATTAGGGAGAGAGTTTCAGGATTTTGACCCAGCGATATATTTCAGAGTCAGAATGGTGAGTTGCTTGCAGGGGAACTTGTGGGTAGCAGTGGTCCTCTGTATCAGCTGACATGGCCCTTCTAGCTGGGAGTAGTAGTTGCAGGTGCCAAAGCTGTTGCTTTAGGAACTTTGGTGAACTTCTAGAAGGTACACACTGCTGCTAATGCTGACCTTATCATACTAGATACAAAAAAAGGGAGAGAAAAACCATATTGACTGATTGTATAAAATCACTGCTCACTACAGATAGATGGAGCATTGTGAGGAGGAGAGTGTTTCGGCTTCTTAAACCTGCTAAAAGGAAATAAAAACGGACTTTGTTTTTCAAACGACCCTGCGTTTATTTCCAAGAGTTTTCTTGTAGCAGTGCCTGGAGATTTGTCATTAGCCCACTGGC
>NW_025978915.1:897-6306 GCF_021869965.1 Rhincodon typus | reverse complement strand
TGTGTGTGTGTCTCTGTCCTTTCTCCCTCCCTCTAACACGTGCAATTGCGAATATATTTTCTGATTTTGTTTGAATTTCTAGTTGTGTAGAATCAGCGGCCAGCCCACACCAGCACAGCTTCCTGTTTTAATTATGGTTTGGGGAAAAATACTGAAAATGACAAAAAAAATTCTGGCAAAAACAAGAAACTAGTTTCTTTAAAAAAAAAATGACAAAAAAAAATACTGCCACTGTTTCCTCCCTCCCACCCACCCTCTTGAGATGCAACTGTTGGGTAAACGTGAGCTTGAAATGACTTGTCTCAGCCGGCAGAGGGTGGAAGGAAGAGAGCATCAAGAAAAGGATTTGGATAAGCTTGCAATATCCTACAGCAGATAGTGCTTGTTGCTTTCCGCATTTACATCTTTAATTTTGTTTTTTTTTCAAAATAGTTCCCAAGTAAAGATCGCATTGAGTGATTTAAGTTTCTGGGTCATTTGACTGGCCTCATTTACTTTATTTATTCTTTCCCTGGCAATTACTGAACACACAGCAAGCAGTAAAATGTCCCTCCTGAGGGCGCACCAGGCAGCCAGAGGGTCAGGGAGGTGGGGGCGGGGGGTGGGCAGTGCTATGCTGCTGTGAGCAGGCGTGTGACTCGGACCAGAGCTTCGTACCGTGTGCAGCTCACTCAACCTGGTGGGGTGTTTCAGGGGCTATCGGAATCAGCTGGCCTTCTCGAAGGTCAGGAGTATGTTGAAATTGCCCTAACTAGATCTGTATGATCCTTGCCGATACTGAAATGGATCAGAGTTCACTTCTGGAAAGATTTAACAGCCTAAAGTCAATGCAGGTCAAAAGTTTGTTTCCAGCAGCTGACATATTGAGTGCCAAATATTTGCATTCTGTAACGCAACCAAAATATACCTTTAAGAAAATAATACTCACTGCTCCTATGTTCTCGGCTATGGTTCCGTTTGAACGGAGAGTCTCCAAGTTTCTCCTTCCCTTACTATCCAACAGTGATTCAACTGCTGCTTAAAACTGTCTCATTATTCTGCTGTGCCTGTACTTTGCTGCCACCGGGCACTACACCAATGAAGCTGTATTCCTTCAGGAATGCCATCTGTTTTTGTTTCCCACGTCAATGGGTCTTCTGTTTGATGTAGTACAGGCAGAGCACACTGTGTGTGTGTGCGCGCGCTTCCTCGCACTCTAGCAATTCTACTTGTACGTTCTTTTCCCCTGCTTCACTTTGCTGTGCAAGCTTTGTTTGAAAATATAATCATTGTGTGTGATGAAGTTGAGGCTATCAGCTGTAATCAAGGGATGTTATGGAAGTAGAAGCAGGAGACTGTGATGAGGGTGAGGCTATGTGAGTGGATTCATTCAGGGGTTAGGTACATGTCCCTAGTCATTGTGACAAAATGGTGAGCTTGTCAATCTTCTTACAATTGGACCATTCCTCTTCCGTACTGCAACAATGCAGGTTAGGGTGGATTGGCCATGGTCTGCTTTCATGCCGTAGGGATTCGGTATATTATCAAATGAGTGACAGGCGGTGGTTCAGTCCTGGACTGGAGGAGCCTTTGGAATACCCATGGCATCCTTGCTTTTTCCCTGGTCAATTGCAGGTGGCGCAACTCAGCAGCCTTGTGAACTGAGGACAGTGAGGAATGGCAGAAGGATTTGGTAAGTTGGAGTGGGTGGATAGGTAGGTAGGTAGGTGGTAGATGAAGTTGAATACTGGAGCTGGAAGTGGGATATTGGAGTAGGAAGAACAGACATCAGCATTAGTATGCTTTTATTTGATTAAAAGGTTTGGCGTAGATATGCACGGATCATTGAATGTTGCAGGACGGGTAGAAAAAGCTGTTAATGTTCTCGATCTTCTAAAGGATAGGGGAGAATAAGCGTGGGCTTAAATACTCCAGCAGAAACCCTATTATACGTACTCTGTCTAGCCTTGGCCCTTTTTGGAAGGATATGAAGATAGCAGAGAGTCAACAGAAAAGATCTGTGGAAAGAAATATCAGTGGAGAGCAAATGATTATATTTTGAGACAAGTGTGTTAAGCCAGTGCCCAGTGTACTGATTGTGAAGAATGCATAAGTTGATGATGATTGCCTAGCTTTAAATTTTAAAACTGGCACCTTGGCAATGCCTTGAATAGTGCCAATCAGAGAATGGCCCTTAAAGTTTTTGTTTAGTCAGTGTGAATATTTACCAAGTGTTGTCCTGTGGAATCCTATCATGTACTGGACATTGAGGTTTGTAACCAGGGGCTGGCTGGATTTGGTTCGTGTCTTGCCAGTCTGGCTCAAACTCTGCTGCCCTGGTCTTTCTAGATAGTAGAGACATGAGAACATCACCCTTTTGTAAGTTCCCCTTCAAGCAACTCCCCACCACCTTCTTGAGGGCAGTCGAGGTCACAGAGATATCACCTGACCTGTTCAGAGACTTGACACGACACAAGTATAGAGGCGCTGAGGAAATCATTTTAATTTAAATCAGTACAGCAAAGGTCACTTATCAATGCATTTGATTAGCTCGCTGGGAAAGGTGGGAGAAGGAAATAGGAGTGAAGATGGCGAGATGGGGATACCACCCTAAGCTTGTGTCTGGTATCCTCTTGCTGCAAGAGCTGATGGAAGGAGGAGAGTTGTCCGAGGGAATGCTCAGTGCCTCAATAATAGGTCTCCTGTTCAACCCAACCTGTAAAGCACAACCAGAAAGAAGTCATCCTGAGCCACAACCGTTACAGCCCCTTATGCACTCCGCTACATAACAAAGCCCCAGCGTGGTTCTGAGGCTAGTATAGCCACAGGATGATCCCAGTCAAACCCCTCTGTTATTGTTGACACAGCCCCGTTTACAGATCAGAATTCTCCCCCTGCCCCCTTCAATCTCTCAACCCAGGATATTTACCACCAGTGACTCCCTTTTCCCACCCCCACCAAGTAGCAGGAGGAACTTTTCCAGAAGGCATTCTCACCTCCAGGACGTCGGCGAAGGATGAATTTCCGAACCTCGTCATAGATGAAGATCAGGAGGCTGTAGGGAAAGGCACAGAACCACCAGGGAAGTCTGTTGATGGAAGCAGAGCATGGCACAAGAGAATCAGCAACCATGTGACAATTCTGACTAGCATCTTCCAATCCGTGCACGCCCAGCTTCCTATCTCTGTCAGCCTCTCCAACTTTCCCTATCTCTGTAACCACCTCCAGCCCCAACACCCCCCTCCTCTCTCTCTCTCTCTCTCTCTTTGTAGCCTTCTTCAGCCTCTGTCCCCACTCTTGCATGTCCTTGCCCACAAACACTTACTTCAGTGGGTACATGCGCAGTGCCACGTCCATTCCTGGGCAGTAGGAGAGGAAAGCTGCTAAGGCAGTCTCTTCAAAGAGTCCAAAAATCAGGATCTTGTTCCTCGATTGTAGAGAAGTGGGAGAAAAGAAGACAAAAATACATGACTCTGTTGTTAGATAAACACAGACAATCATGAGCTACTCTCCCACTATTTTTTAAAATCTGCTTTCCACCCTCCATAGACTGAATAATTGCTTCATCTCCTCCTAGCCTCCAACCTCGTCCACTGTCAATACTTACTTCATCCCTTGCTGGAAGATGGAGTTACGCCGAGTCTTGCAAATCAGGAGGTCAGCCCACTGGACCACCACAATACTTGCAAAGAAGGCTGTGTGGCATGTGAACTCAACAATCTTGCGTTGTTTGTAGGTCTGGGGAACAGAGAGTGAGGGAGAGAGAGAGAGATGCCATTAATGGTAGTGATGAGAACACCAAGGATCCATCACGGCGTTTACCACCCACCCAAGTGGTTTCTATCTTTAGACTCCCCTCAGTGAGAGATAGGAGCTCTGAGGCTCTCATCTCCCCCATCTCATTGTCACACTCACCCACTCCTGCCCGTAGCTGTCCTCCAGGTCATTCTTTGAGCGATCATCCCAGTCCAGGCGAATGTTGAGGAGCCTCGAGGGGAGGAAACCGTTCTCAGCCAGAATGACAAAGTAGGTGAAGAATCCCCCCAGGGCTTGGATCATCCCTGTCAGAGGGAGAGAGCGAGAGAGATGCCCACTTGGAATAGGCCACTGAGATCCACCAGCTCTCCTTCCATCCTTCCCTCTGTCTGTTCCTCATCCTGTCCCTCTGTCTAACTATCCTGCCCTTCCATCCGTCTGTCCCTCTCCCTCCCTCCACCTGTCACTCATCTCTCTTTTCATCTGTCCCTCTCCCTCCCTCTATCCCTCACCCACCCTCTATCACTTTTCCTCTTTTCCCTCTGTCTATACCTCATCCCCTCCCTCTATCTTTCCTTCACCCTCCCTCCATCTGTCCTCACCCTCTATCATTCCCTTCCTCTGTCCCTCTCTGACTCACCCCCTCCTCCTTTGTCCCTCTCTCGCACCCTTTCCCCTCCTGTTTGTACACTTGCCCCTCCTCTGTCCCTCTCTCTCAATCACCTCCCTCCCTTATCCCTTTCTCACACCCTCCTTCCATCTAGTTTATGCACCTCTATCCCTCTCTATCGCTCTATACAACCTTCCCCTCATTCTCTCTCTTTCTCTCACTCTATTCCCATGCCTATCTCTTTCTCCCCTTCCCTCCTTCTCACCCTTCCACCTCTTTTTTGCCTATCTCTCACACCCTCATTCTTTGAACCCCCGCTCACCAATCTGGCCATATGCCATGCTGATCAGTTTCTCGTTCACCAGTTTGTCTGTTTTTGGGTTGCGTGGTTGGCGTTTCATGATGTCGCTCTCTGCTGCTTCATAAGCCAATGAGATTGCGGGGACCTGGCGATTTGGAGAACAGGAATTAGCTACCATCCAATCATGAGCCAATGATTCCCGTGCCTGTGGTTTCTCTTGGTTTGTACCACGTAGGGTCGGCGGTTCCAATAGGGCTTCAGGACGGGTGAAGAGACATTTACTGACGCTGGATTGGAGTTAGGAGGTACACGCTTGCAAACTTTCACACCGTGAATAAACGTGTCTCTGTTGATGCTCCGCTGATTGGCTAAACCCCTCCACACACCTCCAACCCTTCCAATCCCCAACGCCATCACTCAATCACTCACCATATCTGTGCCCAGGTCAATGCAGAGAATAGTGACAGTGCCCAATGGCAGAGGAATGTTTGCCACGATGAAAAGGAGGAACGGAGTGATCTCTGGGATGTTGCTGGTCAGGGTGTAGGCGATGGATTTCTTCAAGTTGTCGAATATCAGGCGCCCTGTGTGAGTAACAAACCCAGTGTCACCATTGGCTGAGCCCAAAGAAGCACAGGAGGATCCCTAGGTCCGAGGGAGCTGTTTCTGCCGTTCTGCTACTTTTCCCCAGGCGAGCACACAGTCTACGCTCCACAGCACCATCACCAGAACCCAGCGCGATCCGGGACCCCCGCTCCCCATC
>NW_025978915.1:0-797 GCF_021869965.1 Rhincodon typus | reverse complement strand
CCACACCCGTCACGATCGACGCAAAGTTGTCGTCCAACAGGATCATGTCGGCTGCCTGCTTGGAGACATCGGAGCCGGAGATGCCCATGGCGACGCCAATGTCAGCTTTCTTCAGGGCTGGCGAGTCATTGACCCCGTCTCCCGTGACGGCCACGATGGCTCCCTGCAGGCAGGACACCATCGGTAAAGAGGGCGAAAGCTCAGCGAGCGAGCGCACATGCGTGTGGAGGTGATATGGGCCAGATGGCACGCTGCCAGCCTCAGAGGAGGGCGCCTGCAGTCAATCGCTGACGAATAGCCAGGACCTCGGATCAGCCCGAAATTGGTTGTTTGTTTACAGTCACAAACAATTTAGGGTAATCTACAGAAGGAGGGTGTAGGGTCAGATTGTAATTCCTTGGGGAGGGGGGAGGTGGTGATGGTAACTGGGCTACGCCATGACAAGTCCTCTGATAATGGGGTTCAAATCCTAACGTGTCTGTCAATGTAATTCGAATTGAAGTCATAACGAAGATAAAAGTCTAAGGGTGACCAATTGTCGTAAAAATGGGAGACATTCAGCACAGAACAGGCCCTTTGGCCCGCTGAGTCTGCACTGTCCCCCCACCAGACTAATCCCATTCGCCATCAGTCCATCAGACCATTTCAAGTCAGAATGGTCTTGGCCATTAACTGCCCTCTGAATTGGCACCATGATGCCTACCCAGCGATGCCCACACCCTGGGAGAAGGAGTTACCCCAAAGTCGTGAAGGGCAGGGAAAGTGCTCTCTGCCACGCTGGGACCTCCCGTGGCATT
>NW_025978914.1:4976-6306 GCF_021869965.1 Rhincodon typus | reverse complement strand
GAAATGCTTACCAGGAATACCAACGGCCACAAGTATTGGGTAATAAACGGCCTTTATCAGAAGAATAATTGGTTGCCCCATGTTTTGTTGGTTAAGATGCTTGTTTGGAGGTGAAGCATCTAGCGGGTGCACAACTGAGGCAACGAAAATAACCTTTTATTTATACAGGCTTTTATTCTCTAGGCAGCCACTGATGAAGTCACCATTAGTGTTGGTTAGGAGCTTTCAGCAAATACAATCAGGTCAGCTGCTTTGTAGTTGTCAGGTTAAAGAAAAACAGGTTGTTATTGGACAAATGAAAGATATAACATTTTCAAGTTGCAAACTACATCCCACCATGCGAGTGCTGAAGCACTTTCCTCTGGGGTTTGTGACAGCAAGACATAGAGTTTCAACATAATGTTTATTTTTCATCAACAAGACAGTTCAATTTAGAGCATAAATTACAAGCAAGTGAACAATAAGAAATGGTGTCCAGTACTCAGACCTGGTTCCAGGATGACAAACACTGATACATGATTATCCAAGGCTACACACCATCTGTAAAAAAAGGAAGCTTTCTGAAGAAGGGTCCTGACCCGATACATCACCTTTCCTGCTCTTCTGATGCTGCATGCCCTGCTGAGTTCCTCCAACTTCACTCTGCGTTATATCTGACTCCAGCATCTGCAGTTGTTGCTTTCTATTAACTTTTAACTGAAGATGACATTGATACAACAGAGAGAAAAGCTTAGCATTCAGATGAAGGTGTAGAACCAGCTTGGTTAGTGATGAGAAAGATTAAAGGCAAGAATGTATTCAGGAGATTGAGCTATAGGTACTTGAGGAAAAATTAAATGTAGTCGGAGACATTTCGGAAGAAATAATGATGGCTTTGGGAAAGATACTGTATGATCGTCAAAGATTTTCATCTACCTATACACTGGGTGAATCACATTGACCACGGTAGTTTAGATCTGGCAGCATCAGTGGAATAAATACAGAGTTCAACTATGTTTCTTTTTCCACAGTTGCTGCCAGTCCTATTGCGTTTCCACAACAATTTCTTATATTGGTTATTCACATATCAATCACATGCAGTCCTTTGTTTCATCCGAAAGTAGATTAGATGATCGTTCATTGTCTGTTTTTTTTTTTTTTTTTGGCCCACTTTCATGGAACAATGTGTTCCGCAGTGAACCAGAGAGCAGGGAATGCTAGATCTGGTAACACAATAATGACACAGAACTATTCATGACCTCAAAGTGAAGGCACTCCTCTATAACAGTGATCATAACATGATTAGGTATCATATTCGGTTTGAGAGGGAAATGAGTGGATCTCAAGATAA
>NW_025978914.1:0-4966 GCF_021869965.1 Rhincodon typus | reverse complement strand
TCTTGACTAATTGGATCAATGAGCTGAAGAGTGACAGATGGAATTGAAGTGTGAGGTATTGCTTTTTGGTAAAACAAACAAAGGCAGTAGGTACATCATTAAAAATATGGCATTCAGTGGTGTTGTGGAGTACAGAGACCTATGTGTTCAGGTACATAATTCTTTGCATCATATATAGACAAGGTTGTTGAAAGATTTTTACCATACTTGCCTTCATTACTCAGACGTTTGTGTATAGGAGATGGTCCATAATATGGGGGATGTACAATATGTTGGTGAGACTTCTTCTGGAGTTCTATGTCCAGTTCTGGTCACTCTCTCTTAGGAAGGGTATTATTAAGCTGGAGATGGTTTAGAAGAGATTTACCAGAATGTTGTGCAGGGTTTGAGTTATAAGGAGCGGCTGGATAGGCTTGGACTTTATTCACTGGAGCGTAGAAGTTTGAGCAATAACTTTATATAGGTTTATAAAATCATGAAAGGTATAGCTCAAATAAATAGCATGTTTCTTCACACGAGGGTGGGATTTTCAAGACTGGGGCCATATTTTCCAGTTCAGAAGAGAAAGGTTTAAAAAAACATGAGGGCATTTCTTTTTTTTTGACACAAAGAGCGGTTCACATGTGGCACAGACTTCCAGTGGAAGTGGTACAGTTAGAACATTTAGAATCTTTTGAATACATCAGTAAGAAATGTTTGGAGGGATGTGCGCCAAGCTTAGGAAGGTGGAACTAGTTTAGTTTGGGAATATGGTCAGCATGGACTGGTTGGACCGTAGGGTCTGTCTCCATGCGGCATGACTGTATAACATTCAGACTTAGCTTCAAACTGGAGGCAGAAGAAAACAAATGAAAGTTCCAATGTGAGGAGAAACCCATCTGGTTTACTCATGTCCTTTCGGGAAAGGAACTAACATCCCTTCCTTCTCTGACCTACATGGTCTATTCCAGACCCACAGCAATGGGGTGGAACTTAGCTGCCCACTGGGCAATTAGGGAATGGGCAATTCATACCCGCCCTCGCCAGACACACTATCATCCCGTGAATGAGCAATAGAAAACAATGTTTCCTCTGTTTTATTGTTGAAAGTGTGAATTGGAGCATTTCCTCCATCAGAGTTAGATTTAACATCATTTGATTTAACTCACGTATGAGTCATTTTCTCAGTTTCATTTGAAATATCTTGAAATTGTTCTTCATCTTGGCATTGAAGGACATTTCGGACCTATTCATCCATGTCGGCAATGTTACACTCATTTCAATATCCTCAAGGAGCGCTATCGTTCATTACGGACGATCTTAAGCGAAAAATCCGTCAGTAGAATGCTTTATATTTTGCTTCGTTTCCTTGCTGAATTAATGCAATTTTTATTTCCATTCAATTCTCATTTACTTGGCTACATTCAGGGAATAGTCACTGTCCTTCGATCAAATTGAATGCTAATTTCATAAGTAATTTCTCATTTACCTATGTTTCTACCTTTCCAGTGGAATAGATTTCTTCTGAACGCCACTTATCGCCTTGGCGATACTTTCTGCTGTTGCTTTATTCCTGGTCAATGTGTAGAGACCGTTAGGAGGAGGAAAGAGTGTGGTTCAAATACATCTGCTGTGACACAGATCAAGAAAACTGTGCAACACTGAACTACCGTGGCCATTCAGAGTCATTAATCCACTCAGGGTCGCATGCACCGTCACTCTGTTTAATTAACTATCAGTTTTATTTTGTCCTGACTGTTCAAGGATAACCAGTCAATCTGAATAAATCTGCTTCGTGCCTCTGTGTTTCAGTTATTTTTTTTTTATTCAGCGCATGTACCTTGCATTCTGTTCCAACTTGTTAATATGATGAAAGGAAGTGTTTTAATACCGAGTATTTTACCTGCTCTGGTAAAACGTTTAACTCTTTAATTTAACCTTAAGCTTAACTTTAACATTTTTGAAGGGATCAAGTAACAGAATTTGACTTGAATATTGTTTTGTCTCAATTAAGATGGAGTCGTGTAATTCCTCACTAAAATGGAATGTGCCCTCCCAATTCTGAACATTTTTTCCACTCACTTGTGGCACATGGGCATCATTGGCTGGGTCAGCGTCTATTACTCGGCTCTACTTCGCCCTTCAGAAGTTGGTGGTGAGCTGCCTCTTGAACCGCTGCATTCATGTGCTGTGGGAAGATCCACAATGCCCCAAGGGAGGGAGTTCCAGGATTGAACCGGTGACAGTGAAGGAAGGGTGACATGTTTTGAAGTCAGGATGTGAGTGGCTGGAAGGAGAACTTGCAGGGTATGGTGTCCAAATTTATCTGCTGCACTTGTCCTTCGTGATGGAAGTGGTTGTGTGTTTGGAAGGTGCTCTGGAAGGAGCATGGATAATTTTCTGCAGTGCATCTTGAAGATGGTACACGCTGATGCTCCTAATCGTCGGTGGAGGAGGGAGTGGGATGTTTGTGGACATGGTGGCAGTCAAGCGGGCCGCTTTGTCATGGATGATGTCAAGCTTCTTGAGTGTTGTGACACCCATCCAGGCAAGTGGGGAGTCTTCCGCCTGACTCCTGACTTGTGCGTTGTAGATGGTGGGCAGGATTTGGGGACTCGGGGCGGGGTGGGGAGTGGTTGGTGACGGGCGAGTTACTCAGTGTAGGATTGCCCATCTCTGACCTGCTTTTGGAGCCAGTGTAATTGTATGAATGGTCCAGTTCAGTTTTACCTTCTAAATTCAGCCCATTCTGCTGAATATGTGGACCAGTTTGACCTGGGATTCAGAAAAATCATTCAAATATAAATTATCTTATGCCCTTAATAATACCACGATTTGCAACAAACAGTGAAATCTACTTACGGAGTTGAGAAATTATCCACAAATAGCTTACGTTTATACGTAGGAAGTTAAAATTCAGATGAATTCTCACAGCTTGCCCTCAGAACTGAATCTGCAGTCAGAGGAGATTCGAACAGTCACTCTCCGCTATGCCTACATTTCATTCATTGTTATCCAGATTGTAGGGAGCAAAACAATGATCGAAATGCACTGAAACATGCTCTCCTTTGGTTAAATGGTATGATTATGCCCCAGAATTAGATTAAAGTGGAATTTTGGTGAGCCTGAAACTGGAAGTTATTTCTTCTTGACATCACTCACCAATCCCCATTTCATCCCTCAAACATCCCCAACCCCGTTCTGAATAGAAACGGAGTTATCACTTTGCATGAGAGTGACCAGCTTTCTACTCAGAATTGAAAATATTACTTTTTTTAATATTTTAATTTCTGGAAACATAAGAACATATTGAGGAGGCCTTTCAGCCCCTCGAGCCTCTTCCAACACTCAATCAGATCAAAGCTGATCTGTCCCCGTGTGGTCAATTCTGATACAGCAACTAGATTGACACTCAATGTTCCTCTGGTCACGTGAGCCCTATTAGATTTAACAGAAAAAACTCCTTGCAACTATGGTTGAACGTAAGCCTGGATTGTTGCAAAGTTAAATTAGGTACAGGAGGATAATCCAAACCAACAGCTTTGCCTGGAAGCCTTTTAGAAATATTATTTACCTTGAGGTGCCTGGGCGTTTTGTAGATATTTTCCAAAGCAACCCGTCATAGATGTGACGACACACCCAGGAGCAGGTACAGCTTGAAACACAGGTCTCCTTCCACTGTGCTATGAGACCTCACCTTGAGCCTTTCTCATATTCTACACCTCACCATGTTGGAATAAAGATCGAAGAATAACGTACGGCCCAATGAAACTCTACCAGAGATAGTAGGAACTGCAGATGCTGGAAAATCTGAGATAACAAAGTGTAGAGCTGGATGAACACAGCAGGCCAAGCAGCATCATAGGAGCAGGAAGGCTGACGTTTCGGGCCGAGAGTCTGATGAAGGGTCTACGCCCGAAACGTCAGCCTTCCTGCTCCTACGATGCTGCTTGGCTTGCTGTGTTCATGCAGCTCTACACCTTGTTATCAATGAAACTCTACATTGCATTTGGTAGACCCTGATGCAAGTTACTCGGGAAGTAGATCTGAACTGTAGACATTGCTATGCAGACAGAAAAAGTGCATGCTATTTTATGTGAGGCAAGATCCAAAAAATACAGCAACAAGGTGAAAATCCATCCAGGACTGAAAGCGACAAAGACAAGCCTCATGGAATGTATTCAAGATATTGGGCTGAATAGTAAGGTCTAAATCACAACTGGCATTGCAGTCCTCAGTCATTCCAGTCATTTCCATCCTTTCATTTATGCGTCAACACCGTCGATATCACAACTCAGCTTCAAAGACCAGGTACAATTCTAATTCTCTTTTGTATCAGGAATACATACCCAACAGACACTTGGTAATTGACTAGCTGTCTAAGAGGGTATGGACATTTAAGGCTCGCTTATGGGCACTCGATCACTGTGGTTGAGCAATGTAAGATGATCAAGCAGAACCAGGTAGCAGCATCTGCTAACACTGCCCCTAAAAGCCTACCTTGCACTGAGCTTCACTGGGACAATGCGAGCAGGTTTGGGGATGCCCAGTCAAAGATGGACTTCATCATGACAAGAGAGGTACAAACATCATCAAGTAACCTGTGAGATTCCAATCTGGCTGCAGATAAACCGAGAAAAATGTACAAACCTCGATGAGAAACTGAACTGAAGCTAACTGTCATTCGGACTGATGGAGACCTATTTTGCGTTGCCTTAACTCTGAATCATTCATGAAATCATCACCCACGGAGATTTCAGCACGTTTTTTAGCTCTCCCCGAACTTCTTCTGAGGAGCCGAATAAATGAATGTGTTGGGACAGGAACTTAAATACTTCAACATCGTTCCGATTTCCGTGGCGATGAACCCAGGGTTTGTGCGATCTCCCTTGTAGTCAATGCCTTTTATGAGTCCAATTGTTGCAAAGGTAACGACCGAGGTCAGCCACAGCAGTAAGAAACAGCCCGATACAGCGAACAGTAAAAT
>NW_025978913.1:0-6307 GCF_021869965.1 Rhincodon typus | reverse complement strand
TTTTTCTGAAGATGGGTCTAGGCCCGAAACGTCAGCCTTCCTGCTCCTATGATGCTGCTTGGCCTGCTGTGTTCATCCAGCTCTACATGATGCAAGAAAATTAACATGTTAACCCAACTATGGTCAGGAAGTTAGAAATAAAAGTTATATAATTAAAGTAAATGAATTATGCAGTGGTAGCAGGGTTCTCAAACAACAACAAGATGAGTAATATATAATAGTGCTTTAGGCCAGATAGAAACTGTAAAGTGTGAAAATTATGTGAACGTGTGGAAGCTCACAGACCTGAAAATGATCACAGTGTTAAAAGTGGTTTAATCCTTGCTTGTCATATCTTTGGTGGTTGTGCGGTACTTTTAGTGTCTATTCAATGTATTTACTACAAGTATGTGTTTGCTAATTGTTTTCATTATGTATTATTCTTGAAATAGATAGTGAGGAAATTTGTTTGTATTAATGGCTACTACCTGTATTGTTCACATGACACTGATAAAGCCACTCAGAAAACACAATTAATAACCAGCGATGCAAGCAAAGCCCGGCAAAATGATGTACCATGTATAGAGCAGCAAGAAATTGGTGCTACATAAATGAATTCCACCCCCCCCATTGACTCATGTTTTGGTTTTGAATTATTTATACTCTGAATATTCTTTGGGCTTGTGAGCTGGACATAATGTGCAACAATATTGCACTTTCTAACTTTATAATCCATCACAGGGATCAGTATTTCTAAGTTGTATGAAAATGTGAATTGACTGTGTTTTTTTCAAATTGAAATTGTGCATCGAGAAGTGGGCAAAACCTTGTGCTTTGTATTTAAATCTCAAGACGCTGCTGTGGATTGATATTGTCTGAAACAATATTATTTCTGCAACTGCGAAGGAAGCGTCTTTTTTTTAAAAAATGTAATAGCAACACAATACTTTTATTTAATGCGGCTTGTGACAATCGCCTTTTCAATTTTTTTTTCATTTGGTAGGTTTCCCAAGGTAGAAAATAAAATACTATGCTTTTTAAGTCACCACCTACATTGTCCAATCCTGCACTCAAAATGTTTCATTCCTTATAGGGCTGAATTTTCATCTTGAATGAACTTAGGAAATGGAAAAGGGATTTTTCTAATGTTTTATTTCTGTCTTTGACAGGAATTAAATGAAGTCAGGGCTGTCACCTTCTGCAGCAGGTCTTAAGCAATGCTTAGGTGGCCAGATTAAATAGGTCATCTCCGTTGCTTTGATTTTAAACAATCAGGGGATGTGGACATTACTGGTTGGGTCAGAATTTATTGCCCATTGCTAGTTGTCTTGAGAAGGTGGTGGTGAGCTATGTTCTTAAACCACTGCAGTCCATTTGGCATAGGTGGACCCATGATGCTATTAGGGAGGAAGTTTGAGAGTTTTGCCTCAATAAGCTGAAAGAATGGCAATATATTTCCAAGTCAGGATGGTGAATGACTTGGAGAGGAAAGTGTAGGTGGTAGTGTTCTCATATATCTGCTACCTTATTTTTCGAGGTAGAAGAAGTTGTTGGTTTGGAAGGTGCTGTTTATGGAACTTTGGTGAATTCCTGGTGCAACTTGTAAATGGTACGTATTGTTGCTACTGAGCATCTGCGGAGGTCATAAATGTTTGTAGATGTAGAACCAATCAAGAGGGCTGCTATGTCCTGAATGGTGTCAAGCTTCTTGAGCACTCATCCAGGCAAGTGGGGAGGATTCCATCACACTCCTGCCATATGCAATGTAGATCGTGGACAGGTTTTACAGAATCAGGGGGATGAGTTAGTCACTGCAGGATTCCTAGATTCTGATCAACTGCTGTAGCCACAGTATTTATATGGCTAGTCCAGTTCAGCTTTTGGTCAATGGTAACCACCAGGATGTTGATGCTGGGGAATTCAGCAATGTTAATACTATTGACTATCAAGGGGTGAAAGTTAAATTCTCTCTTGTTGGACATGGTTGTTGCTAGTCACTTGTGTGGCGCAAATGTTACTTGCTACTTGTCAAGCTTGGATTTTGTCCAGGCCTTGTCGCATATGGACATGGACTATTTCAGTACCTGAGGAGTAATGAACGATGAAAATTGTGCAATAATTAAAAAATATCCACACTTACGATTTTATAATAGAGGGAAGGTCATTGAAGGGAAGCAGCTGAAGATGGTTGGGGCTAGATACTACCCTGAAGAGCTCCTTTAGAGGTGTCCTGGTGCTGAGATGAGTGACCTCTAACAACTGCAGCCATGTTCCTTTGTGCCGGGTATGATTCCAAGCGTCACAGCATATTTCCCCTGATTCCCATTGACACTAGTTTTGTTAGGACTCCTTGATGCCACACTTGGTCTAATGTGGCCTTGATGTCAAGGGCAGTCACTGTCATCTCCCCTTTCATGTTCAGATCTTTTGTCCATGTTTGAACCAAGGCTGCAATGAGGTCAGGAGCTGAGTGGCCCTGGTGATGTTCCAACTGAATGTCAGGAGCAAATGCTTTTTGATACCACTGTTGATGATCCCTCTATCATTTCACACTAATGTTCAAGTTCAGACTGATGGGGCAATAGTTGGCTGGGTTAAATTTGTCCTTTTTTTGTGTCAGGTTAAGGCCGTTGTTGTAGCAGTCCTGGAACATCTTGGCTCAAGGAGCTGCTAGTTCTAGAGCGCATGTCTTCATACTATTGCTGAAACATTGTCAAGGGACATGGTCTTTGTATTATCCAATACCATCAGTTAATTCTCACGGGGAGTGAATCAAATTGACTGAAGACGGACATCTCTAATGCTGCAGAACTCATATAATTTGGGTTGCTTTTTAGTCCCTTGTTTCTAATCATCTACTGCTTACTTATGACATCAGTCGTTCATCTAGAATTAATTAGGTATTTACATTTCAAAATTTAATTTTTTCATATATAATGAGAAATGGATCTGTCAAACAGATTAGTCAATTCTGATTCCCTTGGATTGAACCCCTCACGCTTTGATTGATGTACTTTTGAAACAAACATGGCATGAACACATTTGGGAATATATTCCTCAAGGCTAATATTTCTCTTAGAAACAACTATTTCTGCACACATCTGCACAAAGACTGGTAATCTAATTCATACACCTTTTTCAAGAATGTCTGGAAAAGATGCAAAGGAATAGTAATTAGTAAGCATGTGCCCTTTAAAGTGAGCCTGAAAAAGCTAATAGGTCTATCAAGATTGGTTTCCCATCTGGAGGTTTGGTACTCCATTCTGCTATCTTCTTGATATGTTTTCATAAGTATCCAAGTGACCATTATAATCTTATCTTTGCACTCAGTTGTTAGATCCTTTGTTATCCCAAAGAACTCAGTAGCCTTTCAAAATGTATCACAGCAAAACCTATTAAAACGAAAGGTCGCTAGACTGGAGCCTGAGAATTCCACTAAGGCAGAAAAGCATTCCAAGGTACTTCATAGAGGAATGAAGAAAATCCTCATCCCTCCTTCACACTGCTGCTCAGTCTCTCTCTCTCTTTCTTTCTCTCTCTCCCTTTCTCCTGGTCTCTAGGTTCATGGAAGGATTCTTCTTTACCAATCTCAGCTTCTCGCTGTTGTGCTGAAGAGGGCCGGGGGGCTGGGGCCGCATTCGCAATGTCTGTGGTTTTAAGAACACACCCACACAGTGCAACAAAATCTCATCTCCCTAAGCTGCAACAGAATCAGGTCAGTGCCAGGAGGGCTGGAGTTGGGAGTTGTAGTTATTTTCAAAAGCAAATAAGTTGATACTGAACCTGATATTTTGATTGTCCAAATCAAATGTAAGCTGTCATTCCCTACAAATCTGCAGCATTGTCTGGAAGACTTTGAAGTTTATCCATTGCTGATTTTCTCCACCTTGTAATACAGACTGTGGCTTTGAGTCAAGCAGCTGTTATTTAATTTTTGATCTTTCTTTGCAAACATTATTCACCAGTCATCGAAAACAGACTGCATTCATAAAACCAATCAGCACCTTGCTCCATAGCCACAAATGTTATGCTCATCACCTCAATAGGAAATTGTTCTTATCGTAATTTCAAACACAAAAATGTATGAAAATCAGTGTGGTGGGCTAGAAAACTATTCCTTGACCTCAGAAGAAGTTTCTTTTTTAATCTGATATGGATAAAATAGCTAATAATTATCCCTACTCTTTGTCTGATATAAGCAACATTTTTCAACATTATTGTTATTACTACGCCAATGGGCCATAACTTGCTGCGGCCAGGCATCTAATGTCATCTTCCATTGCAACCTTATGTTCTCATCAAAAAGCCAGAAGGGAATTGTAGGAAAGCAAGTCAATGACATTTGTAATCCAGACTGGTGCCAGAACTATGCTTCATTTTATTTTGTTAGTTCACCACCCAGAATATTTGTGTCTTGTCTTGCCCTGTCTTTTTGTATGTCTTCTTTTCTACGTGTATGGGAATATTTTTAAAGGACAGAATTTATATTATAAAGAGTAATAGTAAGTAATTTGTGCTTTTTTAATGCGATCAGTTAAAACAATCCATTTACAATCAATAGTTATTTTCATGTTAAGTACAGAAACCTGGTGAGTGTTTCTTTTAATCTGGATTTGTCCGTCAGGTAAAGACAGGACTTTGGATAGTTTGATGAAACTTGTTGCATTCAAGTGAGTCAAGGATTATGGGGTGGGAGGGATGTACATTGTCAAACAGCAATTTGGACTGACACCACAAACAGATCAACCATGATCTTATTGAATGATAGAGCAGGCATGAAGGGCTTGCTCTGTGTTCCTGTGTATGGCTGACTGCACTGTAAGTTTTTAGCTCATTGTTGCTTTAAATAATTGCTTTATGCAGCCAGCACTGCTATGAATGTTCATTGGTTGTATGAGCAGCAGGCTTGATAACACTAATATAGGCAGCCTGCACCCCTTCAAGGCGAGGTGTATTGTGGCTGCAAGAATTGGTAGAATTCATTTGGAAATTAAGTCTATGCTAAGATTTCACCACTACCTGAACATGTTAGTGAGTTTGCACCAAGGCTTTGAAACACTACTCTGCAAGATTTTGTAGAAAGGTGGATGGAAGCAGGAACAAGGTCATAAATCACAGGCCCCTGTGCTGTCCTGGCCTGTGATACCACCTCTTCCCACCAACACTCCTCCCCAACCTCCTGTAATGGAATACTGTTCTAATACCCTATAGGACTCAAACTTAAACACATTCAGGGTAAAGCACTCTTGTTTGTCACTCCATCCACGACTAGACCATTCACTCATTCCACCACCAATGTACAGTGACAACAGTGTGCTCCATCCACAAGCTGTACTGCAGCATCTTATAAAGGCTCCTTCCACAGCATGTTCCAAACCCATGAACGCTGGAAACCTAGAGGGACAAGGGCATCAAATGCGCCGAAGCTCGATAACCTATAAGTTCTCTCCCAAGTCACACAAAATCCTGACTTGCAGCTATATCACTGTTTCTTCACTGTCAAAATCTTGGAACAACTTCCAATAACACTGTGGGTGTCCTAATTGCTGCCTAACGTAACTAGAACTTACCTGGATATATTAAATTGGACAATAGTAAGTTAAAACTCAATGTTTTTACAAGTATCTTTATGGGGTATTATATATGTGAATCTCACCTGAAGGCACGGATATGGCTTGTTGACACAGTGATAGGTGTCATGATTACTCAAGGACCAAATGAAAGGGTGCACAGATTGTCTATGCAGCACTTGTTGTTTGAGATCTGGAGGGAAAGGGATGCATCTCACTCTACTGTGCCTTTATCCAGCAGCAGCTCTTTCTCCTGTTGGATCCTAAGGGGTGTCCAATAAATTCAAATAGCACCATATTCTTTCCAGTGAAATATACTTACAGAGTGTTGATGACATCTTGAAACAAATGTCACAGAACATCTTCTAATTTGTTTTAAAAGTCTCCAAGTATGTAACAACAGCTGAAACATAAAAGGCAATATATCTTCAACTAGCACTGAAAACCTCCTCTGAAATGGTTTGTTGCCTCTAATGATTGGTAGCAGGAAATTTAATTGACAATTGTTTCCAATTTTCCTGTGCAAAGGCTTAATTCTGGAACCTAGAGAACTAAAATGATGACTACTTCCTCACATTTCGCTGAAAGATCTGAGGTGGAAACCATCAGGCACCATGGATTTTTCTATCCGATATTTTATTTGAACTAAGATGGCATACAGAAGACATCACAATGTGATTAATTTACAGGTGGAGTCACCAAGGTTATTGGTAACAATTGTTTACAATAAAATAGATTTAATTGAATATTCACTTCAG
>NW_025978912.1:0-6307 GCF_021869965.1 Rhincodon typus | reverse complement strand
TGAGGTGATTCACTTTGGAAGGAGTAACAGGAATACAGAGTACTGGGCTAATGGTAAGATTCTTGGTAGTGTGGATGAGCAGAAAGATCTCGGTGTCCATGTGCATAGATCACTGAAAGTTGCCACCCAGGTTGATAGCATTGTTAAGAAGGCGTACAGTATGTTAGGTTTTATTGGTAGAGGGATTGAGTTTCGGAGCCATGAGGTCATGTTGCAGCTGTACAAAACTCTGGTGCGGCCGCACTTGGAGTATTGCGTACAGTTCTGGTCACCGCATTATAGGAAGGATGTGGAAGCATTGGAAAGGGTGCAGAGGAGATTTACCAGGATGTTGCCTGGTATGGAGGGAAGGTCTTGTGAGGAAAGGCTGAGGGTCTTGAGGCTGTTTTCGTTAGAGAGAAGAAGGTTAAGAGGTGACTTGATAGAGACATACAAGATGATCAGAGGATTAGATAGGGTGGACAGTGGGAGCCTTTTTCCTCGGATGGTGATGACTAGCACGAGGGGACATAGCTTTAAATTGAGGGGTGATAGATATATCACAGATGTCAGAGGTAGGTTCTTTACTCAGAGAGTAGTAAGGGCGTGGAATGGCCTGCCTGCAAAAGTAGTAGACTCGCCAACTTTAAGGGCATTTAAATGGTCATTGGATAAACATATGGATGATAATGGAAAAGTTTAGGTTAGATGGGCTTCAGATTGGTTTCACAGGTCGGCGCAACATCGAGGGCCGAAGGGCCTGTTCTGCACTGTAATGTTCTATGTTCTATGTTCTATTGAGATAAGCCTCACCAGACACTCAATTCTGCCACAGGTTTCGCTTTAGCCCAGGTGTTCAGGCCTCTATGATTCCACCCAATATTGCTCATCCACTGTCTCATCCTCTCTCTCGCCCATCATTGTAGATTTAAGGATTATGTGACATACCTTGTGTTCTTCGGACTGTAAGATTTCCTTTAAATGGAAAATTAATGACCAACAAAGAACAACAAATCTCTGGCACATTCAACTGACAGACACAACAGTGAGACTTTCTCCAGCATCCCAATATTTGCAATCATCTATTCAGCCCAAAATCTAGACTTGAAAAATGAAATATCCAGGCCATAAGAGAGAAATAAAGCTACAAGATTATTTTCTGAACACTGCCGTCCAACTCCTTAAAGAAACAATACTTTAAACTGTACTAAGATAACAACGTGTGGAGCTGGAGGAAGACAGCAGGCCAGGCAGTATCAAAAGAGCAGGAAAGCTGACGTTTTGGATCTGGACCCCTCTTCAGAAATGTAAATTTAAACTGTACTGGTCTGTTATCTGACCTGGAGGTGATGTCAAAAAGGGACAGGTGCAGTTCTGAAGGAGATGGGAGAATCTCATTGGTTCAAAGTGTTATTCATACCCTAATCCCTCTCGTGTTTTGTTTTCTCCCAGAAACCTGACGTGTTTTGTGCTTCCCTCGCTTACTGCAAAGCTGTTTAATGGAAACCTACCTCCAATGGCACTCCCAAAGATAAGTCAAGTTGGTCAATTACTCATCAGTTTCCAATAAAATCAGGAAATGTTACAATGGAGGCCCAATACAAAGACTACAGTCAAGAACTTCCAGATTTTGTCAAGCTTAGTAGGAGATATTCATGTTTGTTCTGCCATTAGCTAATCAGCCATTTCTATGAAGTCTAGAATGACAAATATGTTCTAATTGAAATCTAATACTGGCTCTTTTCTTAAAAAAAAATTGATTGCTGATTTTCTCTTGAAGCCTGTACTGAAATTGAATGCAAATAAACTAGTTTGTCATGGAATAAAAACAAAGAACTATGGATGCTGTAGATCTGAAACAAACAAAAAACAGAAAGTGCTGGAGAAACTCATAAGGTCTGGCAGTGTCTGTGGAGAGAGTAAAACAGAGTAAACATTACAAAACTAGAGACCTTTAACTCTGTTTCTATGTCTCCAGATGCTGCCGGATGTACTCATTTTCTCTCGTACCTACAGTTTTTGTTTTTTTTTATGGAATGTAACGCAGTCCTGAAAAAATGCAGACATGTTACCTTTGATCAAATTTGCCTGACCATTTCGCATATGTAACCATAATTTCCATATAGCTTTCATTCAGGAGACTGGTGAGGAACATTTCAGGTAAATAAGGTTTGGCACAACAATAAACATGGATTTCATTAAAATAAATCAAAAGTAAGAATCAGTGAATTATTAATTGACCATTAAAATGTAGTGAGCAACAGAGCGAACTGATGAAGTCTTCTTTTGCCTATTCATTTGAGAGGCAGAGCTAGACAGAGAGAGAACAGGACCGAAGTCCTGATCACCAAGAAAAGGGATGGAACCAGGGACAAGTTTAAGGCTTAGGTTTAATTAATGAAACATGAACAGAAATTGCTGGCAAAACTCATTAGCTCTGGCTGTACCTGTGGGGAGAAAGCAGAGTTCCAGTGACTCTTCATCAGAACTGACAGCAGCTAGGATGAAGTGGCATTTATGCTGAAACCAAGTTTGGGGGGTGTCGGGAAATGTGAGCGGATAGGCAGAGACAGAGGCCAGACAGAGATGTGAAAAAGGTAGACAGAAGAGGAGATTATTGATATTAAGCTTCTCCATTATCTTGGCTTAATAAGTGATAATGAGACCTAACAGTAGAAAGTGAATGGATCAAATGAGCTAAAAGGTGCCCATATCACGACAGGACCAAGGTGTGGGAATGATTTTAAAAAATGGAAGGGTGAAATCAGGCACTAAAGTTACTGAACTCTGTTAGGTCAGATTGACTAAATGAATCACTCGATACCTGGAAACCACTTCCAGTATCAAGGAGATTATTGAAGTTAAATCTATTGGAAGAAAACCTCTGAGGGTCCAGAAGCTGAACAAAGGAAAGACACAAACTTTTATACAGTTTTCAGCCAGCCTTTGACTTTTACAAGCATATTACTGAGAACAGACACATTCAATCAGGGTAATCATGTGACTACATAATCAACTCCAGGTCTTGACATGATCTCATGATGTTTGCCAGACATCTTTATCACCTATCCTTGGGCTTTCACAATGCATCTTATTCAACTATATTCCAATATTGCTGACTTCTACATCTATTACTGAATCCTCCCTGCTGGCAGTATGGGGGCTTCTCCCTGCTGTCCAGGGCTGTCTGTCCATGGGAATTCAGTTAAATCCCTTAATGTTAGTTTGTTGTGGAATTTAGAACTTCAGAATATATACAGGTGTATATAATATGCAGTGACGATTACCTAAAGGGTTCTAATTATTATGGGATCAGGCTTTTTCTTCTAACCCTTACTAAATAACAAATTTTGAACCAATTGGTAAAGGGGTCCTTTATCACGGTTTTTCAAGGATGTTGCTTATCAAGGCAGTCCCTGTGTCTGAAGCTGACTTCACAGGAATCCAATTAAATCCCTCGAAGTTGAATACATTAAAACTACTTTCACATACGTGTGTGTATGTATGTGTGTGTGTGTTTGTATACTTGCATATGATTACAATCACCAGAAGGGTCTTAAATAAAGTGAGTCAAACCTTTCCCCTTCTATCCCATATTAAATAGAAAACTTTAAATTAGCTTGCTCAAGCGGCAGCTATCAGTGCTTCACTTATCAAAATTGTCTTCGTGTAAATGGTGGCTATATTTTTGCTTCTTCTTAATAAGACCCTATTATGTGATTTCAATGAAACACTTTATTGTCTTATCTGGTTGCTGAGTATGGAGGCCATAATTCTAACTTTTAAATAACCGCTTCAGTCAACAATCTTTGATCATTTTTATGTCAACTAAAAACCAAAGGCAGCTATTTGTGTTAACCATGAGCCGCCCTAACATTTACAAAGGGAAGAATAAGACTGTCAGTAATGAGGGAAATGTCTGGGGAGGAATATAAAGTTTTTTTTTAAAATCATTTATGGGATGACGGCATCACTGACGAGGCAGCGTTTATTGCCTATCCCTCATTGCCCAGAGAGCAGTTAAGAGTCAACTGCATTGCTGTGGGTCTGGAGTCACATGTAGGCCAGACCAGGTAAGGATGGCAGCTTCCTTCCCTAAAGGACATTAGTGAACCAGATGGGTTTTCCCAACAATCGGCAATGGATTCACGGTCATCATTAGACTCTTAATTCCAGATATTTATTGAATTTAAAATCCACCATTTGCCGTGTCGGAATTTGAACCTGGGTATCCAGAATGTTATCTAGTTCTCTGGATTAACAGCAAAAAACTACTAGGCCATCATCTCGCCAGTTATAAACTTTCAGGATGACAGTATCTTGATATTTAAATTTATTCCTCAGAGTTTTGTTTCGGTTTTGCCCTAACAGACTCAATGTTGAGTCCTAGAGGCTGCAGTGGCCCCAAGTGAAAGTTGAGATGTGGTACTTTAAGTTTGCGCTGAGGCTGGAACACTACAGCAGGCCGGTGTCAGAAATGTTTGTGTGGGAACACAGTGATGTGTGGAAGTGCAGGCAACTGGAAGTTCAGTGTCATTTCTATGGACAGAAAATAGGTGTTCTGCAAAGCAGTCACACAGTCTGGGTTTCGTCTCCTACTGTAGAGGAGAACACACTGTGAGCTGTGAATAAAGTGGACTAAATTGAGTGAAGTACAAGAAATTGCTGCTTCACCTGGACGGTGCATCTGGAGCCTTGGATAGTGAGGAGGGAGGAGGTAAAGGGCGAAGTGTTCCACCTTCATCAATTGCATGTGAAGGTGTCATAGGGGTGTGTGGAGGTGTTGGGAATAGAACAGGAATGGACCAGTGTGTCCCGAATGGAATGATCACTGCAGATTTCTGACCATGGAAGGGAGGAGAAATAAGATGGTAGCATCATGCTGGAGGAAATGGAAACAGTGGCTTATGATCTTCTGGATCCATTACTCCTGATGTGGTTTCCTCTACATCGGTGAGACCAAGCAAAGACTCGGTGACCGATTTGTGGAACACCTGCACTCTGTACGCTATAATCAACAACACTTTCCAGTTGCTAACCATTTTAACTCCCCCTCCCACTCCCTTGTTAAGATGTCCATCCTGGGCCTCCTCCAGTGCCACAATGACGCCACATGCAAACTGGAGGAGCAACACCTCATATTCTGCCCCAGGAGCCTAAACATGAAATTCACCAGTTTTAAAATCTCCCCAGCCCTGCCCTCATCCCATGTCCAACCCTCCCTCTCCACTCCGCCTCCTTGACCTGACACAACCTGGTCCATCTTCTTCCCCACTTATCCGCCCTACCCTTCCCATTGAACAATCCCCACTACCCCTACCTGCATCCACTTATCACCATCCCACCTACCTTTCCCCTGGCCCAACCCTCCTCCCTTTATTTATTTCCCAGCTCCCTTCCACCTCCCCAAGGCTCCCGACCGGGAACATCAACTCTCCTGCTTCTCTGATGCTGCCTGACCTGCTGTGTTCCTCCAGCTCCACGCTGTGTTGAGCAGGGTGTAAGGATGTGCAGTGGAAATAACTGAGAGTCGTTGTTTTGTAGTGTATATTGGTAGACAGGCTATCCCCAGGAATGATAACAGAGGTGTTGATTAAGGGAAGGGAAGAGTCAGACATGGACCAGGTGAAGGTGAGTGAGGGAAGCAAAATCTATGCATTTTTCCAATTCTGGATGAAAGAGGGAAGCAGCACTGATTAGGATTGGAACAAGGAATGTTCCACATAATCCACAAAGAGACAGCCAAATCTGGGGCCCATGTGGGTACCCATGGCCACAGCTATGGGCTGAAGAAAGTGAGATGTGTTAAAGGAGAAGCTGTTGAAAGTGACAACAAGCTCAGTGAAGTGAATGAGTGTGGGGTTGGACAGGGACAATTCAGGACATTTTTTCCTGAAGAAACAGAGAGCCCTGAGACTATCCTAATATGTAGAGGGATTGCATATCCATGGTGAAAAAGAAGCAGCTGGCGTCCACAAACTGGAAATTTTGAATACGATGTAAAGAACAAGAACAAAGAAAATTACAGCACAGGAACAGGCCCTTCAGCCCTCCAAGCCTGCGCCGATCCAGATCCTCTATCTAAACCTGTTACCTATTTTCCACGGATCTGTATCCCTCTGCTCCCTGCCCATTCATGTATCTGTCTGGATACATCATAAATGACGCTATCGTGCCCACCTCTACCGGCAACGCGTTCCAGGCACCCACCATCCTCTGTGTAAAGAACTTTCCCCGCATATCTCCCTTAAACTTTCCCCCTCTCACCTTGAAATCGTGATCCCTAGTAATTGAGTCCCCCACTCTGGGAAAAAGCTTCTTGCTATCC